>NW_017306832.1:824131-882511 GCF_000935625.1 Nanorana parkeri
TGCAGAATACCATCAGCTATAGAGGACTACAGCTCCCAGCAATACATTATACAGTGGTGCAATGCAGAAAACCACCAATGATAGAGGACTACAAATCCCAGCAATACATTGTACAGCAATGCACAACACCATCAGCTATAGAGAATTACAAATCCAAGCAATACATTATACACCAATGCAGAATAATACAACCAGCTAACTGACAATACAGCTACATCCAGATCTCTACAGACAGCCGCTGGAACTGCTTGTATACTAGCACCAGCACTGGAGCCACTGCACCGCTGCTTAATTTAGCGGGGGGGCACATGGGGGGCAAAGCATAACACAGGGGGGGGGCAAAGCATAACACAGGGGGGGCAATTGCCCCCCCCTTACACCCTGTAATGACGCCTATGTGTGCAGCCTAAGCAGAAATCAACAAGTGTACTAAAAATCTTTTTGAAAATTTGAGATCTCTTTCTTGAGATGTCTTACAGCAAACACAGAGAGCCTCATCTATCAAAGTGAAAGTGTCAGGCTGTCTTTAACCTGCACTGATTGGAGAGGAAGTGTAAGAAGCATAGAGATGAGCAACAGGTGCTAGTCACCCTGTGAAGGAAACTAAACTAAGCTTTCACCATGCGTGGGATGCATTATATGACAACTGAGTTAGGCAGAATACAGGGTCCTGCAAGAGGTGACAGGCATGAAGCAAGCTTTTGCTGCCATTCACACTTGTGAAAAATCACAAACTTTGCGTGCCTTCTAGAAATGCACAAAAAAGTGTGTCATGCTTACGGTGCCATTTATTGATAATGGCAAGATCAAGCAAGATGTATGCATTTCATGTGCAAAGATGCTCAGCAAATGAAAAAGAATCTTAAAGCTCCAAAAAGGTGCATGAGCTTCTTTGCCTTGTTTGTCACACTTAGGGTAGCCCACTGAAATAAATGGGCTGCCCTATGCAAAACAGACACACAAAAATGCGCACAAATACAACCTGCGATGTCACGCTACGCTAGTGTGAATGAGGCTTAGGCGTAAAGCTTGCAAAATACATGTTACCTTATCTAGCTAATTATGGATGGCTTGGTAAATCACATGTCATGTCATAATAGTTTGCTATCTCTGCAGACACCCTGGTTGACCAGTTTGAGGGGAAGCATTTATCTTTCAGTATGGGGTTTTCAAAAATAGTGCCATTGTTCTTCTGAAATGAGGCTGGCACTACAACTGTCTGCTAAGTGAACAATGTAAAAAGCCATGTTTATACCACAATCATTTGCTCTAAACAGTCTAACTTATAACAGTCATGTTGATGTTCGACATAGCATACCACAAACCAAGGTAAAAATAAAGCGTGCAATCACATCTCCCAATCTGAAACCTTAATCTGACATACTTAACCCTCTTATCACATGAGTCATTAAAGTGTATCTATACCCCAACCTTTTTTTTTTTTTAGTTTTGAATAGTATGTTAGAGCGATTTCCCCTCAATTTCTGTTCCAGGAACAAAGTTTTACTGGGCAGGAAGTTAGAGACAATCTGCAACAGGGAAACACACAAAAACAGGGGTTTTAGCTTTTCCCCATTTATCTAAAAAAACAACAACATTTTTTACATCAGTCTGTGTTGCTGTGAGAGAATTCCCCTCACTTCCTGTTCTGGGGACTAGGGATGTTCAGATACCAAGTACCGTACTCGGTACAAGTACAAGTTCAAGCACATGTACAGATACTTTTCCAGCTCCAGGACAAGACTAGAGAAAATTCAAAAGTTAGGAGGCAGCTTTCATTTTTAAGGAGCATACGGAGCTCCTGGGATTTGTGCATCCCTGTTTTAATACATTATTTTTTTTTATAAATCTATATATAAGGGATGCACCAAAACCATTTTTCCAAGTACAAGTACTGATACTTGTCCAAGCACTCACAGATACAAGTACTGATACATTTTTGTTTATTGTCATGTGACAGTTTTTCTAAAACAATACAGACTAATGATTTCAGGACAGTGGTGGAGAGCCAGAGCCAGGTCCCCGCTGCAACCGTTGAAATCGCTGCAACCCTGGTAGTTCTCGTGAAAATGTCAAGTATCAGAACTGGTATCTGGACATCCCTACTGGGGACAACCATTTCTCCAATGGATTCCTCAGAGAGGAAATTCTCCAATGAATCCTCAATGGCAGTCAAACCTAACAGGAGTTCTAATCTTTCTGCACCTCCAAAACTAAATAAAAGTTTAGGCTGCAGATAAACACTAAACTTGACCTAACCTCTAAATTAACACATAAAGTGTATCTATACCCATATATAGATTTTTAGCTTTGTATAGAATAGGAAAGGGTTAGAATCCTTATCAGGTTTTACTGCTAGCTAGGGTTCTGTTAGAGTGATTTCCAAAAGCTGGTGACTATTGCAACTATAGCAAGAGCTGCTTTTTCCATTTTACAGCTGTTAGGGGGCTATTTAAAAAACAAATTGAGTTGGACTTTAACACCAACCCTTAACCAGACCCCAACACTTTACCCATAATTTCATCCTAGCCCTAAAGCTTAACACTTAAAATAAAACAATAACCTGGAACGCTAAAACATAGCTTAACATTTAATCCCCTAAACTTGATCCTTAACCTAAATCTTGATACCAAGTCTAATTTTAAAATGGACCTATCAATAAAATCAAACTTTACACAAATCAATAGGCCATATAACACCAATAACACCATTACAATACATCATTTTTGAGTAAAAAAGTATGAGTAAGCAAAAGACTATGCAGTGAACTTTATTCTGTTATGTTCACGCTAGGTCTCTGAATGGTAATAAAAACAAAACAAAACAGAATACTAGAAGTAAATTGTCTTTATAAATAAATATAATACATCAATATGTTTTACTTTTCAAGACAATTCAACCAGTGTATATCATATACAAGGCAAAACAAGGCATATACAAGATAAAACATAGTACATAATGTACTTCCTGAAATGATAAAATAGAAGCTTAAATCTACAGAAGTGGAGACAGGGAAATGTTTCCACTCTCAAGAGTTTTATTTTTGAAACATGGAACCTACAAAATAAATTGAGGTTGAAATAAGTATAGGTCAGTGAATAATCTAAAGTGCAATCGTGATTAAAGCTCATGATTTTTTAATTTTTTTTGCTTAACTCGTCCTCTAAACAGAAGCACTCTGTTTAAGCAACCCTGGGCTGGATTAACCATTAAGCAAAATCAGCACATGCTTGAGGCTCCATGGAAGGGGGCACCACAGAGTGTTTTCCTAGTTATCATGCCCTTAAAAGATAACATACATTTTTAAATTGATTATAGCTGCTCTGGAAGAAGGATTCAGCCTTTGGAACTCATTGGTTAATGTGTTCTTTTCACTTATTCATCTGGCCTACCTGGATTGGTCTCTCATAGTAGATGAGCTTATTTTATATTGTGTTGCTTGTAATACAAAATCCATCTACTGATACACACAAGGGTGTGAGCTTGATGTTTGTAGTTTCTTTGTATTTATTGTCAATGGTTTCTGATAGAATAAAAAGGCAAGCCAATCTTGGCACAACAGAAGCATTTTAGGAAAAATCAGTGTATGTAAAAAAAATTAACATGCAGCCATATAAATATGCATCAAATTAAATTCAATACCTCCCATTATTTAAAACAATAAATCCTTTGTGATATCCTTTAGATGTGACAGTTGGAAATGGTAATGCCAAAAAAAAATCTCTTTCTGCAAATTTTTGGTGTGATCCATGATGAAGATTATGTATATGGCTGCATTTAGTTGTGTTGACAAGTGTTGTGTAGCAGCGGCTTTTCTACCTGGCCAACAGCAGCTTCTTGTCACTGTCCTAACATCCATAATTTTGTCATTCAGTCATATCTCCACCTAGTGAATAATGCTGTGACTGTATGCTAGTACACTGCAAGACCTTGGTCAAACTAGCAAATAGGTGGATCTTGCAGTACAAAACAACAGCTCTAAGTATTCGAGTATTCGCTTCATATAGCCTCTACACAAAACTCCCATCTCTATCAACCAGCCACCACCTTTCCCTGACATCATAAATTATTAAGGAAGAAATGTGAAAGTCTTCATACTGACAAAAGGCAAGGGATACTTGCATGAAACTAGTGTAAGTGCTTGCATTTGGCTTGGTATTATCTTCTTACTTAAATAAAGAAATATCACCTATACAGAAGCTTTCAGACTGGGAGAGGGAGCAGCAGGACTGGAAGTCAACCAGGTACACTGCATGCAAATGTGTTGACAAGGAACATGCTGATATCAAGGTAAAGCAGAGTCGGCGGTGAGATTACATCATTGGTCTGCTGCTACTCTTTCACGGTCAAATCAAAAGGCTGGGGGTGAAGAAAGGACACCATTGCAATCCTTAAAATGTGTCTAAGCACAAGAACAAAAATATTATATAGTGCAGCTTACTAGTCCTTAGATGTGGTGGCTACATTAATTGTATTCTTGCATATTACACATTTGCATCTATGGAGGGGGCCATGGCTGCCATCCTAGGTTGCTCTCCTGATTTTAAGTACAAACAAGTCTCCCTCTCAAGTCTTCATCTCCATTACATGGGGGGTACAGGGTAATTTGTACTTTATAGAAGATAGCTTGGAAGGAATATAACATTGTGACTTACATGTAGTCACAAAAACAAGGCATTTCTGGTCAAATCAACAGGTATTTTCTGTACTTGCTGAAAATATTCTTAGCCTGAAAAATGATGTGACCACCATATCTAAGGAATGGTAAGCTGCAATATAAACCTAAACTTTATAGCTGAACTCCAGACAGAAAGCTAAATACACAAGTGAAATACATATATGAAAGCAGTTTTGCCTGCCAATGTTTTTGTATTTTTGTCCAACCAGAGTTTTTCACAGCCCCCTTACACAGGACAGGCAACTGGACAATACTTCTTACAGTCAAAAGATATCTGAACCCAAGAGAAAAAAAATTCATATATTGCAACTGCCCTTATAAATTGACAAATAGCTAGATCCACTGCTCTTTAGAAATCCAATGACTATGTTACAATTTTCGCCATACAGCTGCATTATGTCACAAATGTTGCCCAAACACCTAAAAATGTAAACCATGCTTCTTAAAAACAAACTTCCTCAATTTAATATGTTAACCAGAGGTCATTTAGCAGGCACACAGAGAATAGCAGTACTAAAAGGGAAAAAAAATATTGTATGAAATGTGAAAAAGGACACAAGGACATGTGGCAACATGTGAAAGTATATACAGATTATAATGCATTCTGTATTTAGCCTGTTGCTCTTAACTTTTAAAGCTTTTCATGCTTCACTAAGACATATTGAATAGCTGTTCAGCATTGCATACAAAGCCAAACCACAGGGAATGGCAATTTTCACCTTTGTTGAAATATACCGCAATATATGTTTAAAACGTTCACATTATAGTCATCTTTCTCCGCAAATGCAATAGTATAACAAAAGGTTAAACACTAGAGCTCTCTATAATCCTCACTATGCCCATAAGTTCATGTGTTCAATATAGATCACTGCGTAGCATTGTACTGGAATAAGAAGTTGTTCTGTAAAATGAACACACAGTGCCGGTCAAATTATATATTCCTTTTCAAGCCTTCACTTAAATCATTCTTTTAGATAAAATTTTACTTGAGAAATCAATTGTTGCCAGGACAAAGTAACCATTTTCAGGTACTTACCCTCTGACAGCGTGAAAGAGTCTCAGTGATGGGTAGGCAGTTTGTACTCTTAGTTTGTTTTTAAGGATTAGTGCATTAACCCACTCAACGTGTTTCTCTCCACCTTTGACCATGAAGGCTGGAATCCACAGGACACTGTCATTAAGCATGGACAGTCTTTGTACAAACTTCTGCCGATCTGTCTCATTACGAAAGCCTCCAAATGCTCTTTGTACCACCGAAGGATTCATGGTAATAAAATCTGATTTGGCTCCAACGTCAGATGCAAATTCAACCACAGGAGCTAAGTTGCACCTATAAATATCAAAATAAATATATATTAGGATCAATTCTGTGCCATTATTCCAGAACGGTTCAACGTAAAGTGAAACTAAAGTCAAACTGATAAATATACACAGGTAAAATACATAAAATGGAGCTCCGTTACCCTGGCAAAGGATTTTTATTTCAGTCCATTCAGTTCTTACGAAGCTCTGCCATACAGCACAGGCCTGTCTGGCCTGAGTACTGATTTTCTCTGCTCCAGCTCACTAATACACATATAGTGTACACGTCGCTGTTATTTAAGTCTATCAGCATGCTGATAGTGTCAACTTGATAATACAATACAAGCCCCCTTTTAATTCAATATAATACCGGTCCTCTTTAGAAATATACTGTATGTTAAAGTCAAGAAAGTCTTAATTATGAGTATTCTGTAGATTTTCATTCTATGTTATCTATATTGTACTTTGCACTTCTTTTATGGTATAGCATATTGGAACTAGCTGATGTTGATAAGTTATCTATAACTAATGATTCCAAAGTCCTCTGTTCCCATGCCAGCAAGTTAGTAATGATTGATGTCATATGATGCCACAATTCTTTCTTGTAAACTTGTTATTTAAGACACTTCAGTATTTGCTCATAGGGTACAAAGTTTAACCACCTCCGGGCCGGCCGTAGTAAAAAAACGGCCGGCCCAATTCAAGCTTTCTATACAGTATAAATAACTTGAACGATCTACTAATAAATTGAGCATGTTTGAATCTGCCTCAGTGTAGTCCATTCTATGTTCCCGAAGCGCTTCGAAGGAGAATCCCCCAGCCGTCTAGAACAGAGGTCCTTTCACATGCTAACTGTACTGTAGCATAGCTAATTGACTCCTTGTGCTCCTTGTCCTCCCCTAGTCTGAGCTGGGGGGGAAGGTGTGTCATGTGTGGAGGGCTGTTGTAAAGTATAAAACCTTTACCTTGCAGCAAGTTGGCTCCTACACATACCGTCAGTCTTCTGGACACTGCGATGAGTCGCCTCACCCGTCCCTACTCACTACTTGCCCATTCACAAAACATCTTGTATTTTTTTAAGAATACAAGGTGCTCTGTGATTGGAGGAGGAGAGATGATGTCACATCCCCTTCTCTCCTCCTCTATTTTAATTTTAAATCCAAGTAGTATAAGTACCTCTACTTGTCTTGCTCTCATCCTCCTGTAATGCCCCATACAGCAGCATTGGAAGTGGAAGGGTGCCAATCAGGCAGTGCTACAATGCACGCGTACTGATAGAGAATATGAAGGCTGGATGAAAGAGCAAAGAGAGTAGAAAGATGTCTTATCAGAGTGCTGCTCGTTGATTGTTTTTCAGCAGTCTGAAGGGTATATTTTTGCCCTAGACACTTACATACAGTAGCCCCAAATCTAATGTGGATTATGAGCTTTACTACATACAAAGAGACATACACAGGTAGGCAGCTAGTCTTAGAGCTTATTACTGAAATTTTATATTTTTGGTGTGGTTCTCCTTAAAGCAAATCTGTGCTTTTCCTATTTCATGCAAAACAACAGGTTTACTTAAATCCCTTTAACCTTCTCCAATATCTACTTATCTTCCCTTAGTCCCCTGCTGCTCTGCTACTTGACAAAAACTGAATGAAAATACACAGTACTTTTGGGTATCGAGGAGTATGTGACTTACTCCATGTGGCAGCACTGGGCCAATCACCACTGTCACACAGGGAGTCCATATTTCCTGTGTAAGCTATTACTCTTCAACTTGTGGCTCACATATGGCTGAATGGAGCAGTGAGGTGCTAAAGGAAGGTAAGAATAAACTGCTGGGAAGAGCTAAATTAAAGTGAGCCTGTGACTTTGCCCTATGTGGACAAAGTACAGGTTACCTTATACTGTGAAGATCATTACATAAATTGGCTTGATTGTAAACTAGTTAATATAGGTCTATTGACTTAGTTCTCCTGTAGCATTCACTAAATATAATGTTTTTTATTACAAACGTACTTCTTAATTCTGGACAGAAGTTTATACTTCTGGCTATACAATATACTAACGCAGGATAGTTAGCTTCTACTTTCACTGTATACTGCATTGGATATTAAATAACACCCTGATGGCTATTAATATTAATCCATTCCTTTACGTCATTCTTTTCATTAAGATTTCACATATGCAAAAACAGTTCTGCTGGCATATGTTCTGTAGACCATTTCTATTGACCTAATAAGGGTAAGTATTACATCAGGTAATCTACTCGCTTGACTTTTAGTCATCACAATTCTTCCAACTTGTACCATTTTGTAATTTTTAACTTAATTGAGTAATAAAACTTGAGCGCAGGAAATGAAGCATAAAAAGGCAGTTAAAACAGATTGAATCATGCAGTTTAAGTA
Organism: Nanorana parkeri; assembly: GCF_000935625.1. NCBI lineage: Eukaryota > Metazoa > Chordata > Amphibia > Anura > Dicroglossidae > Nanorana > Nanorana parkeri. The sequence goes on from NW_017306832.1 coordinate 832,508, forward strand.
GTACAGTTAATTGATAATTTACAATGTGTTACCAAATCCATATCCTTGTCACTAATTAAAATGCACAGAACACAACACACACACACACACACTACTGTGCAAAAATGTTATGCACTTGTGAAAAAAATGTTGTATAGAGGGATTGCTGTAAAAAATAGTGGATAGTTTTTATTCATCAATTAACAACTTACATGGGGAAAAAAAACCTAAATTAAATCAATATTTGATATGTCCACCCTTCACCTTTAAAACAGCATCAAGTCTCCTAGGTACACTTGCACACAGTTTTTTAAGGCACTCGGCAGGTAGGTAGTAGCTAGGCACTCGGCAGCTAGCAGAACTAACCGCATTTCTTCTGTGGATTCAGGCTGTCTCAGTTGCATGTGTATCTTCATGTGATCCCAGACAAACTCAAGGATGTTGAGACCAGGGCCTTTGTGTGGGCTATACCAACTCTTTCAGAACGTTTTGTTCTTTCTGCTGAATATAGCTTTGGCTGTATGCTTGGGGCAATTGTCCTGCTGTAGAATGAATTTGGCAGTGATCAGATGCGTCCCTGATGGTTCTGCATGATTGACAAGTATCTGCCTGGACTTTTCAGCTTTGACTTTACATTTACTGTTGGCTTTGTATATTATTACAGGTGTTTATATAGCAATTTCCGAAGCACTTTACATAGTGCACATTCACACCAGTTCCTGCCCTCAAGGAGCTTACAATCTAAGGTCCCTACCTCACATGCATACATACAGGGGCTATTTTGACAGGGGCCAATTAACTTATACTAAATGCAAGCTCATCATTTTGTGATTCAGCAATTACGAGCATTATTTAGATGTAACCTGTTTATCCTTAAACAAAACAGTTAATCACACACAAAAAAATCTATAATACTTTTTATTCAGTTTTGTTTTAATAGTTGTCGAAAGTTAAAACAAATTGTGTTATAGATACACAGTGTGTGAGTGAATGTACAATACATGCATTTTTTTGTTATTTGTATGGACCCTGAATTTCACAAATAAACACTTTATTCAATGAGCTTCAATGCTTTAGAGTATGAAGTACACGCTGGGATGTTTGTTAAGAAAGCCACTAGCTCTGCATATGCTGTTTGCTCCTTTAGACAAAAGATTGAGATGGCACTTGAAGTCTTTACTTGAAGAGGAGGAGGGGGTTATACCACTCCTCTGAGTCATATAGCTGTGAGTGTATAATCTAAGATTCTTGTTATTAGATCTGTATTTATAGCAGTAAGCCAACTATCTTAACTCCCGGAGTACCACACATATATACACCTGCTGGAAGCAAAAGAGTTATTTGAAACAATTGCGTAACAATACTTAAATAATGTATGGAAAATTCTGTTTAAAAAGGTGATCCTATACATATAATTTTTATTTCAATATTCTGGAATGACTGGATTACATCTTATTTTAACACAGAAAAAAATGTTTAAATTATTATTATTATTACATAGTTTTTATATAGCGCCAACAGTTTGCGCAGCGCTTTACAATATAAGGAAGACATTACAGTTACAATACAATTCAAGACAAGATGGTAAGGAGGGCCCTGCCCGTGAGGGCTTACAATCTGAAAGAGGAGGGGGAAATGATACATGAGAAGGTAGCTGTGGGAATGAATTATTTGAGAATGTGAAGGTTCAGTGGTTAATTAAATGAAATCATTATCGGTCGAAAAACAAAAAAAGAACTCAGAGCAATTGAAAATTTAACCCATGAGGTGGGTCTACCCCTGCACTGCAAGTCTCGTTTTGCTGCTAGACTGTTCCCCTGCAGCCTCTTCTTCCAAGGGCCCCAGCGTTCAGACCAGTGACATCATCACGTCTAAATGCATTAGCCATGAGAGGGACATTCTACTGCCAGCACCACAGGATCAGGTGAGTGTATCTTCTTTATTTGAGCCCCTAGACCAAAATGAGCAGTTAACTCTTGAAGTGCGGGGGTATCCCCACTTCAGGGGTTAATTTTTTTGATTGCCTGGAGTTCTACTTTAGGTTAAATGGAAGCTATAATCGTTTTAGGTCAGTTTATTATAATTATCTTTTTGCAGTTTATATTTTAAAACTGATGTTTTACATATGCTTCATTATTATTACAAACATTTCAACATTTCACAACTGACAAAGTCTCTGACTGAAACCTTGCAGGGTTATTCACTAAAGGGGGCGAAGGGTTTGGAGAAGGCAGGAGAAGTCACTTTCCAGTTCAGCTATCTTGTCCTAGATTGTTCACTTCTCCTGCCTTCTCCAAACTCTTCACCCTTTTGTGAATAACCCTGTTGGGCTCAGCAATATGCAGGAAGGGACGTTGTTGAGTCACTTCTCAGACTAATTCATTTGTAAGTGTTAATTGCAGCATAAGCTACCGAGCTTTGCAAGCTAGAGGCTTTTTTTGTTTGCAACAGGAGATAAGACAGCAAAAACGTGAAAAGGAGCCTAATATTTCACCTGCTGGCTGTAAAGGAGAATACAATATATCAATATGCAATATTTCATATTTACCTAACTAAAGAAATACTCTTTTTATAATTTTTATATTTTACTCCTGCCAATGATAAAAAAAAACATATATAAAACCACTATAAATTAATTTTAATAAATAAAGGATAGCTGAGGCAAAAATTTAAGCAGAATAATATTCTTTGATCTTTGGTATTTTCTGTCTTTTGGATTTGCTTTGGAAATATGGCACTAGCTGTGTATTTGTTTGTTCATTAAAAAATAAATGTAAAAAGGTTTACTGGTAGCCTAGGGCAACTTATTTTACAATCCTGTAATAAAAATAGACTCTGAAATGTATCTAGATTACTCATTCTCACCCAGTGTGGTGCAGTTCCCCAGGGTTTTTGTCTGTTGGATTCAGTAGGTACTTCCGTTTCCAATAGTAAAATTATCACAACCATTTGGAGTTTTAGCAAATAATAAGCATCTGCTCTGCTCTAAGATCCTGCCAAGAGGATTCTCTACTGTACCTCATTATTGTAATATGTGTTTTGCTATACATTGTGTACTTGTCACAGTAAATATGAAATGTATATGTATTGTATATAGCCCTTCCTTCTTATAGCACTGGGGAAGATGATGACACTATATAATTTAGTAGTGATAAAAAAAATATCCAAAATGAATAGCAAGTATTTTAAAAGAAGAACTCCAGGAAAACTTTTTCTTACCCCCTCCAGTAACCTTGCAGCTACCCCAGCACTGCAAGGGTTAAGTGCTAATTTTTCTCTAGGTGCTAAAATAACAAAATATACTCACCCGAAGCTTTGAGCCAGCCAGTTGTCTTAGCGCTTCCTCCAGCCTGTCTCCGCCTACACTGCAGTATTGGAATCTTCCTCAGACATGATGATTTAAGGGGCCTTAGACCGCTGCAGTGGAGAGGTAGAAACACTCCAGGGACCGGTCTAAGAACAAGCTAGCCAGCATCAGGTGAGTCAAACTTTTTTTTTAACCTAGACAAAAATGAGCAGTTAAAGAGGAACTTTACCTATATCTTTAACAACAGCAAACACGCCTTTAGAAATGTTTAGTAATGACTATCTACAAACAGATACTTCTAGATAATTGTTTTCGTTGCAAACCTTATTTCTATTTGTCTTCTGACAGTGGCCATGTTTACTAAGGGCCGATTACTAGATCTCATTTTATTTCCTGGAACTCTGCCACATGTGACTAGAACATGTGACCTTGCACATCATCTAAGCAGAGGAAAATGCATTTCCCTGAGCTCTCATGAGATTACAGATGCGATTTCCCAGCAATGCTCTGCTGTAACCTTCCCAAGATGCAATGCTTGGGCACGATTACATCATTAGTACCAAAGTGAACCAGGAAGTGGAAAAAAGTGGAAAAAATAGAGATTGTAAGCTAATGAATGTAAGATGATTGCATAGCAGCATGCAGAGCTGCATGCTCATGTGATTTTAATCAAGTAGAGGTCCACTTTAACCCTTGCAGTGCAGGGGTAGCCCCACTGCAAGGGCTAATAATGTTTTTCCTAAAGTTCTTCTTTAAAAAACCTCTGTGATAGCAATAAAGTTAAGTGAAAAAAAAATTGAAAAAAAAATAGAAAAAAAATTTAAAGTTTCCCCCCCGAATTTGTTAAAAGTTACACATAAAAAAGAATAACACATTTTTTTTAAAGTCCCCACCCCTACATATACGCATGTAAAGATGCGTCAGGTGCACATACCTGCGAAAATAATGATTGCGCCCATTACGCCGCACATGTTACATATCGCCGCAAACGTCGGAATGAGAGCAATAGTTCTAGGGCCATCAATCACTGATAACACTAAACTGATGAGCTGTAAAAGCGTTTAAAGCGTCGCGTATGGTCAATTTTGGGTATGCTATTTTTTTGCGATTTCGCGGGTGCGCGCAATTTTTAAGCTTGACATGTTTGGTGTCTATTTACCCGACGTGACCCCGTCTTTTATATTTTACCAAAAAAGTGGGTAATATTAGTTGTTTTATAACATAATGTAAAAAAAACATTTTCAGTAATTTCTCCTTATTATAGTAAAAAATAAAACCCCCAGTGGTTATTAAATACCACCATAAGAAAGCTCTATCTGTCCCCAAAAAATTGTATAAAATTCATTTCAGTACAGCGTTGCATGACGAAATAAATATCAGTCAAAGTGCCTCAGCGCTGAATACTGAAAAATGGCCTGGCCAGGAAGGGGGTCTAAACACCTGGTCTTCAAGCGGTTAACAGATGTATTGTAAACATTGAATACAGGATGTACCCATGGATCTGGGGTCACAGAGCATTTTGAAATTTCTAACAAAAGAGCACAGCAGAAGTGGTTTGCCTTCAGTTTCTTTTTCTCTCTAATTAAAAACTTTGTATAGCCAATCTGAACAGGCAGGTAGGGATGGGGAAGGAAGAAGGCATGTGTTTAGTTATGCTTTAGCTCACAACTTTCACAACTTTATCGATTGAACTTTAAAAACTGGCTTGTCTCAGTATATCAGGTAGGAACAGACAGTAGTAAACATGTAAGGAGGATCTAACAGTGCCATCAGCTGGATCAAAATGAGCATACATTCACATGCAATATTTTATTTTTACCTGATTTAAAAGGATAAAAATATGTTTACATTTTTTTTTTCTAGTCCGGTAATAATAAATAACCTGAATACAAAACCACTATACTTTCCCTTTAAACACCAGTCTTTTTCAACCTTTTTACCCTAGAGGAACCCTTAAAATACTTTTTAGATCTCAAGAAACCCCTGTTAAAAAGCGTTACAACTCACGATAGATAGGAATGATCAGTAAGTTGTGGGTATGACAGTAAATAAAAGAATAATGAATGTGATATTTGACAACCAGAGCAGATCATTTTAACACCCCTCTGCTCTATATAGGAATTTTGTTGTGTAATAATAATGCAAGGAAAAAAACACAGACAATAAAAATGGTAGTGTGCCCAAACATTGATGGTGAGTGGGAAGAATCCCCCATTACATTGGAGGTCAAAGTGAAGAACACCTCTCTTACAGGCAGCTTAAATGTATCAATTAAGCAATGTGCATGTGTAACCAGCATAGAGGTGTTTAATGTAATCTACCTAAACACAATAAAAAAATATAAAAAAAACAACGAGAAAACCAGAGAGCTCTGCAAAGGTGAAACAGTTAAACATTTAATTAATCAAACTATGTGTCTCAACATCACACACATTTTATAATATTCAACTCCCACACTACCTGGTAATGTACATGTAGGGCAGGTAATTGGTTTTAATGGTTGGTAGGGATTAAAAGATATTAGGAAGAAGACACTAAGTCAACTAAAAATAACTATGATATATAAAGCTTCAATGCACATCATAGCAGAGGGAATGCATGTAACTAACACTATTCTTAAAGTGGATTAAAATATTTTCTGCAGAATATGTTGTGCCATGTAATAATCCTTTCCAAAATAACCTGGCCTAATTTAACTTACTTTACATATTAACTACTAGTTAATCCCATCACCCTGAATGATGTCACATGCAGTGATAATCTACATTTCCAGGGAAAGTGACATTTCACTTTGATACTAAGACATAGCTCTGGCTTCTTAACATCACTGTCAAGGAACAACACAACCAAGATTAATTTTGCTTCTCTTATTACAACCATGGGTGTTTTGAAGTACCATGACTATGGGTGCATTGGTTTGAGCTACAGAAATGCCACAATTTTACAATCTAAACTGAGTTAATCAGATATTACATAGCAGACTTGTGAAGCAGTTTGTTCAAAGGAAAGGAAGAAGAAAACAAAAGTATAGATAGTAAGACAGACAGAAATGGACAGACATGTTATAATAAAATATTCACAAGACATTTAATTTTTAGGCAGCGTTTGACCTTTTAAAATGGCAACCAGTCGGTAAGCAATAGAACCGATGTCATTGGCAGTGCTAAGCTTTGAAGCTAATTTAATCTGCTCCTCAGCTTGTGATTCTGATAGAGAGCACTGAATGCTTCTGAACTGAGGTAGTGTGGTAAACTCATCTTTGCCGCGCTATAAGTGAACTGTTTCTACAGATGTACACAGGTTAGTAGGATTAGAGACCTTTAATGTAATCAAACACCCATAGAATAAGATGGGGATGCCCTATGAACTAAGCAAACCAAAGCTTAAATTTCTTTTGTTGAGGTAAGTTGGTGCTCTCCACTCCGATGACATAATTGTTAAAGTTTAGGGAATGCTCCAAAAAGGCATTGCCCATCAGGGGGAATATGCAATAACCAACAGGCCAACATTTCAGCCAAAGGGTTCCCCATATGTGTACCAAAAGGAGATATTAGGCATATAATATCACCTAGCCCAGCAACACAGTAATGGAAGGTCACTGGCATCAGCTCCAATTGATGGATGACTGAAGAATTCATAATGATAGATACCGCATCTCTAGATACATCCTTGCTCCAGATGTCCAAGGTCTGGCAGAGGGACATTAATGCAAAGGCAGGTAAGGGGGCAGGCTGTGGAAAGGGCCTTCTAGCCTTTTAATCACAGGATCTTAAACAGCGGGATGACTTCCAAGGAGACAGTCAGAGTATTGTTAAGACAGGAAATGGCTACGTCAACTACAGGGACAGCCCACGTTTTAAAAAAAAACAACTCCTCAATACGATATTGCTGAGCAAAGTGCTTGGGAAGGAGTAAACACTTTATCTGGATTAAGCCAATCACCATACAAATCCAAATGCAGTAATGAAAAAGTCTTAACAGGCTATGGGCTTTTAGGAGAACCTAGGTTAGTAACCTTAGGGATAGCTGACATAGGTCGCTTCAGGCCCAAATATTTGCAGGCCACATCCATGAGGACCGAAATGGTATCCTTAAAGGAGAACTATGGGGTTCTATCTTTTCTTGATTAATGCATTCCTTAGGCTAAATAAGTAAATTATGTAATTTACTCTAATTAGCCAAAATGCACAGTAAGGCTGTAAACCCTTATTTAAGGTGGTGGGCGGGGCTAAGCACCGCAATGAAAAGACATCCCGACGTGCCTGACGGGATCCTCCCCACTGATCTTCCTCACTGTGACTGACAGTGATTCTTGAGAGCTGCTGCGCACTGTGCAGGGAGGCTGAGTCCGTCTCTCGCTGCTGCCTTCTCACTTCAGACTCCGCCTCCCGCTCACAAATGCCAGCGTGCACGAGCTGACAAAACACAGCTGTGCATGATGAGAGGAAGCGCGGCCACAGCAATGAGATCATTTGAAAAAAAAGCCGTGGGCGGGCTGGATCAAATGTTAACGCCCCCTAAGAGGAAAGGAGCTTGGAGCAGGGTTGAAGACGCCATTTACTACAGGTTTTGAGGGTTTTATCTGTGATGTGCTGCGACTTTAGAAAAAAGGAACAATGCTACTACAATCAAGGTAAGGAGTATTTTTATTTGCCCTTAAGTCATAGTTCTCCTTTAAGTTTAGGAGTTATGTCAGCAGAGTGGATCTCCTCATGTACCAACTTGTCTAAAAGTGAGAGAGAGTACATTTCATATCCTCCTTAGCTGACCATGCAGAAACAGCTGCAGGCACAGGGAAATTAGAGATGAAACTCTGGAGGAGAGAACATGAGAGCACATTTGCAACGAGACAGAAGAGGGAGCCATGCCTGAAAGAGCTAAAGAGAGCTCAGAGGAGTGTTGTGACTCAGGCAGGGCACAGTTGTCCAGACAATAGGAGACACACGACTATGCCTTTTCACTAGGGATGTTCTGATATCAAATACCCTACTTGGTACAAGTAGAGGTTTAAGTACTGATACTTTTCCAGCTCCAAGACTAGACTAGAGAAAAACTAAAAAGTTAGGAGGCAGCTGTCATTTTTAAGGAGCATTGGCTACGGGGCTCCTGGGATTTGTGCATCCCTGTTTTAATTCATGATTTGCTATCTATCTATCTATCTATCTATCTATCTATCTATCTATCTATCTATCTATCTATCTATCTATCTATACAGATAGATAGATAGATAGATAGATAGATAGATAGATAGATAGATAGATAGATAGATAGGAGATATATACACCATTTCTCCAGTACAAGTACCGATACTTGTCTTCACAGATACCAATTACTGATACATTTTGTTAAGTTTCATGTTACAGTTTTTCTAATACAATACTAATGATTTCAGGACAGTGGTGGAGTGCCAGGTCCAAATCACAGCTGCAACCGCTGCAACCCTGGTAGTTATTGTGAAAATGCCAAGTATTGGCAATGGTATCTGAACATCTGTACTTTTTACTTATGATCCACCATAGTGCAGTATGCAAGTGACAGGTTTCCAACAATGGGTATTCACAAAACTATTGCTGGAGCAGGAAGGGTTAAGTGCCATCTGTGACCCCAGCCCTGGAAGACAGCAGGATACCTGTGGTTGAAAGTTCTTGAGGATGGTGGCGGTGGTGCAGCAGAGAAGATGGCGGGAAGCTTGAGTGGATGTGTGTGCAACGGAACAGTTGCTGGGGAGGCCCACGCAGACTTAGTAGAGCAAATGCAGGCCTATGCAGACAATGCTCCACAAAAATGGCAAAGCCCTGACTTACCGCAGGTGATACAGTGGATACCCTGTGGCCGCCGCAAGCAGACAGTCTGGAAAGTGCCAGGCAAGATCCAGGGGAACACCCACACCAAATAGCTTTCATCTTTCTTGTGGGTATACTCCCTAAGGAATCACCAGGGATAGGGTTTCACCAAACATGTCCACTTCCGCCCTGGACCTGGGCTAACTTACATGTTACATACAAGTGTCTATGAAAACACCTCACAAAGTCCAGTGCCCGAAGGACACATTACAGGCTGGCTCCACTTATTCCTCACAGCGCGGGGACTGGGTACAGCCTCTTTGGTTATGCCTAAGTTGAACTGATCCAAAAAGGTACAAAAAGAGGCCATCTGGCTATGTAGCAACTGTAGTAGCTTGGTAGAAGAGAAGAGTCATCTTGAAAAAAGTGAAGAAAAACAAAGAAATTGGTTTGCTTCTGTCAGAGAAGACATCTATTTTCCTAAGACACTAGCAAAAAACTGGAGTATGCTGGGAGTGGGAGGGAATTTACTAGGCTGTCTTACAGCTTTGTAGACAGTGATCAACCTCCTGAAGGCAGCAGCATAAACCAGTGTCTATGAATTACTTCACTCTGTGTCCCTTAATGAATGATTAAGAAATATACTCCATTTTAGGACTGGACCATAAAAGCTATTAGTAATGGAATAGATATCCCTCTACAACAAAAAACGCATTTTTATGTGCATCACAGCATGTTGCAATGATTTGCAACATATTGTGCTGTGTTTAAATGCAGCAGGTTTAATTTTTGACCAGGGCACAAATGAGACGCATTGGGGAAGTAGGGCTGCTTTGAGCAACGTAGCTCAACGCAAGGATGTGTATGGGACCTAAAAGGTGGCTCTGGGACTGAAGTGGTTAATAACCACCTACCTAATAATCACCTACAATAATACTGTGGTATTGTAGTACACATACAGAAAAAAATATATCACTTAAATAATTACTCTTAAAAACTTAGTTTGTAAATATGAGTTAAGGAATGAGACATGTGAATACCTTCTGTAATAAGAAGGCTTTACTTCACTGCACAATGATTCTGTTGGAGGGATTTTGGTTCCTTTTACACACCCCAAAACATCTGGGTTTTACTTTCTTGTTGGGTTTCAACCCATACTTCAGTTAAATCATGGTTTCCATACACAGAATTGATGATAGACAACAAGCCTGAAACAGCCATATGCAGTTTGGAGTAAATAGATCTACGTTATGATGCATCTGCACTATACATCAGCGGTTCCAGATGTACAGTTGGCCATTAGGACAAAAATAAATAGATTTGCATGGCTCCACCCACTGTCCTGAAATTAGAAATAGTCCTCTTATTGTTGTGATATGTGATAGAATGAGACATGAGAATACTTTCTGATATAAGAAGGCTCTACTGTGCTTCGCACAGGTTCAGTGGAAAACTAGTTGATTCCTTTCATCCCCTCTCACCATAACATTCTAGGGTATCCTTTCTCATTAGGTTGGTTGGCTGTTGTAGGAAGGCTCTGTTGTGCTGCATCAGGCACACTGATACTGGAATGAACTGAGTTTCCAAGATAGATTGTTAATACTGTCCTTCTCAAAGTGCTCAAGAGCCTAATATTTCAGGTAGACATTAATCAAGGCGTCTTGGTAGTAATTAGTTTAGAGATGTTAATGGTCAGTTGTTAAAAAGGAAATAAGCAATACTATACATGTTAGTCAAAATGTAATACCATTATATACAAGTTGAAATATTATTAGTTGCCCATGAATAGCTAATATGCCTGTGATAAATACAACAAAACAGACAGTTAATAATCTTTCTTGAAATTAAATTGTTATGTTCAATATAATATATATATTTTTCAAACCTGGTTTGCTCAAACATGACAATGACTCATCTCAACAACACACTCAAGAGCAGCTGTGAGGTTGAAGAAAACAATTGCAGCCATGACACTATCCAACAGCAAGATCATAGTGAAAGAAGTTGACTAAATCCACTTATAGGATAACATTTAATGACAATGAATGTCAGTTAAATACAATGAACATACTGATCAGTATGATTAAAGCCATGCAACTCCTCAAATAGAGAAAATAAAGTCCCATCTGAGATATAAAGAGAGATAGACATTATTTAGGGACCTTCCCACTCCTAGCAGGTAGAAATACGCTGCTCCTCATCTCTCTGACTTATTACATTCACTTATCGTTTCAAGCTAAACTTCAGGCAAATATAAAATGCACAAATTAACGCAGCTTTGTATGCTTTAATAGATCACTAAATGTATTTTTTAAATGCAATAAGTTAAGGTCCTGAATTTGACCCTGTACCTCAGAACCCAGACTGGGAGAGGGAGGGACAGTGCTGGAATCCAATTAGGTATGCTGCATGCACATGTACTGACAAATAACTAGGAGGGGGATAGCAAAGTGAGCAGACGGATAAACTTATCAGTCTTCTGCTGCTCCTTCCATGTCCAATCACAGGATGGGAACAGGGAAGTGCCATCAATGTATCCTTTAAAGGGGAAGGCCATGTTTTAAAAAACATTTATACATGAACACACATTAATGCACATGTAGCGCCCTCTAAAATGTCGCTATTCAATTTAGAAATACCTGGACTGTAACCAGTCTAGATACTGATTATACAGAGCTCTGCATTCTATAGGTGTCCCTGAGTCTGCTGGATCGATTGCTCCTCCTGTTGCTGAGGAAAAGGGAGCCTTGGTATACAGTGAGGGAGGATCCACCCTCAGGTTATGACTATGCACCTGGCCCTAGCCAATCCCTGAGTAGGATGACTCAGAGGCATGGTTGAGGGCAGGTAATAAAAGGTCTGGGGACACTGTGGAGAGCTCTCTTCCCCTAGGGGCCTCGCCCTAGGAGGTCTGTGTGTGATGCAGAGCAAGCAGCCTGGGCCTCAGCACATGGCAGGTGCTGAGGGGCCTGGAGGCCTAAGGATACACTGATACTTCACTGGGCCCATACACGTGGCAGGTGTTGGGTGCCTTGTTCTAAGAAGATACTCTCATTTAACTGGAGTGCTCCTTGGCAGTTGCAGATGCTGAGGGCACAGAAGTTCCAGATCCTAAAGAGGAAAATACCTGATGGAAGCTGGGTCAGAGGAGGAGTCCGCTTGTTGAGGGGTACCGCAGAGGAGCTGGTGCGAGCGTCCGTCTGGGACCCACAAGGGAGAGCCCTCACCCTATTCCAGGTATCTGTTCACAGTACTACTACTACTATTGGTCTCTGGGACCAGATCGCAGTGATTTCAGCCTTAGCGGTTGCTAGGGGAGAAAGCTGTCCTCTGAAGCTATTCCAATGGCATCCTACAGATCCTAAACCCTCTCTCTCCTATTGATGTTGCAAATAAATACCCTAAAAAGACCCTAAGACTCGAGCTGTTCATAAGTGTCGGTGTGCTGTTGCTGATCCAAGGGGACTGGTAGCTGGAACCAACAGGTAGGAGATCCCATTTCATACTCAGCGGCTCCTTCGGGGGTGAGCGCTACACACATATTCATTTTTTGCATTTGAGCCTGCAAAGCACTGCAACTACAATCAGTGCATCACGGGTGCGATGCACAGGTTCCTGAAGACTATTCCCCCAGCCCCTTCGGTAATGGGACTGGAAGAAGTATTTCAAGGACTTCATGCAGTTGTACTCCACTGAGATCTGCGGTAGTGACAGATGGGACTGTCTTTTTACTCACAGATCCTGCAAATGGATCTGTCAATGAATTACGCAGCTGTGTGGGCAGAACCACACACAGCGGCACCAAATTCAAATGAAAACAAAATCCTGCAGGGTGAAGCACCTCGTGATTAAGATAAGTGGGGGCGGTAGGTTGGGGGGGCGGTATCTGGGGAATATAGCCATGCTTCATGTTACACTCTAAATATAGGTGTAACATGAAACATGGCCCAAAACATACAACAATCTTTTAACTCTAACAGAGAAAGTGGTGTCATTTATCTGTTTGTACTGTGTGGCAGGGATGTGTAAATCTCAAGCCTGGATGGGCAGAAATGTAAAACAGCTCCCTTTATGTATTCCGTTTATGTATTGGGCTGTTTGCCTGCACCCTTCAAGTAAACCATAGACAGGAGTTCACTGGCTAAACTCAGGTGAGTGTTATCAAAAAGATAGAGAGATGGCCTGGAGTAGAGCGTGTTCTACCTACTGGATTGGGTCATATTAAAGTGCCTGTATTTAATAGCAAGGCAGAGTAGAATTGCCATCTACTGCAACAAGGCAGAATCAGATACCCATCTTATTCTGCAACATTTCATTGCAGAACAAGTTCGCCACCGAAATCACCCTGCTTTTACCTCTATGGCTTTGCTTTAAATTTGACCTATGCTTGGTGGTAATATGAAGTAAGGAGAAATCTCCCAAATGGGGGAAAACAGGCAGCAAATTCACAAGTAAGAAAAACATTTTTGGCTGGAGTTAGGCTTTAAGATTTAAGCTGAACAGAAACATAACGGTTTTCAATCAGACAGACATGTAGATTTGCATCAAAGGGAAATGTTAAATGTTACTGAACCCTCCATATAAAAAAAATATGAATTAATGAAATTTATGTTCTGCAACCCCCCCTTCCTTGGTGTATATCTTTAGGTGTCTCCGTTGCTTTGCAGGGAATCATGGAGACACCTCTGCATGTGCGCTCCCAGCTGACAGTGTGGAGGGTTTTTTGCGTCCATAAAGACACATTACCCCAGCATCAAGCCACTCCCCTTTCCTCCTCCTCCCTGCGTGCGTGATAGGAGCTTCAGCATGCTCTGTCTCTGTATATCTAAAGCACAATAGGAACACGCTCCACCCTGGCAGTTTGGGGAAGTGGAACCTGGAGCTATTGGGAACATAAGGGAACAAAGTAAGTTTGGGCACATGGGAGACACTGGGACATGTAAATCCACTGGGGCATATTTGCCTAGCAACGCCCAGCATTGAATACAAAATACCAGGAATTTGGTTTTAAACTTTTGACTTCTGCCACCACAGTACAGACAGGGTTAATTAGAGTAAACATAACTTCCCAAAGCCCCCTCCTTAACATTACATAGAGGGGAAGCTTTAAGCAAACAAAAAGCAATTCAAAATGTAACCAATTTTTATATATTTTTTAAAGTTATACATTGTGAATGAGAGCATGTCAAAAATATAAAGTAGGTGTTATCCCAATTTGGCTGCAAAAGTGGAAACACACTTTAAGCAAAGCCTTTGCCAGTTACACATTTAGTACCGCGTCGATGTTCGGCTAGCGTTGCATGTTATTTTTGCAGCTGACCCGTGTTGGTTTTCCAGTGCTATAGAGCTCTGTGTGGGCCAAACTACCAGTGACTTTATTGACCAAGCAATCAAAGGGATCATTTTGATACTGGGCCTGAAGCTTCAGCTCCCTAAGCAATCTGGGCCTTCTGGATCTTTGTGTTTGTTTTGTTTAAATGATTTGTGTGTTACTTCATTTCTGTATGAATGCCAGACACTTATGCAAAAAAGCCTAAATGTCAAGTTCTTTGTGTTCTTTTTTTTTCATCTTTTCTCTTGTACTCACCCGACCTTCAACCCAAATATTACTGTTATTATGTCTGATTTTGCATTATGTTTTGCCCAGTCCAAAAAAAAATTAAAAACAATAAGTTATAGGCAGTAAATAATTAAATTCCACTTCAAAAGGAAGTTACAGATGACAAAAAAAACTACAGCTTTACATCTAATATTTTCATATATTTCTGTAGATGTTATTATAATACTAATTATTTGTTTAAGTGTTTGGAATTTTTTGATGATTATTGCAAGGCTACAGAATATGACACAATGGCATATATAATGTACATCCCATTTATCTGTGGCTACATTAAAGGTCAGATTGCCTAAAAAGTTATTTAAGTAAACAGACCAGCTAAAAAAAAAAATTAAGTGAACCACCACATAGCTTCAATGATTTTACTTGCTGCCTGGAGTTGCCCTTTAATTAGGTATATGCTACTAGTTTATAAAAGGGCAGGTAGCTGGAACTGGAAGCTCAAGTGTAGCGAATTCCCAAGAGAAAAAAAGGCCACGATGAGCTGAAAACAAATGAAAGAAAAAAGAGCAGGGAGAAATTGCTCTAATCACAATTGACTTGCTTCTCTTGCAGGTACACATGAGCATGTAAACCTTCATGCACTTTACTAATGCGAACGCATACAGTCATGCTTAATACTTCATATTGTCCATTTGCAGTGTGCACAAAGTTCAAAATAATGCAGGCATTGTGCCCTGTGCAGATAAGGTACACTAAGTGGTACATTTATAAAGTAGCAGTATGGCCTTACCATGGCCAAACTAGTACTTAAAAATGATAAATAAATACATTAATTACCGGTATTAATTTAGCACATTAATGAAGCACATTGCTGTTATTAACAGTTGTGCTTAGAACTTCACTTTTTTTAGGATTCCAAAACAAGCAAAGCCCCATTCAATTCAATATATGAAAAAGTGGCAGGAGGAGACCTTGGTCATATAACCAGCTGATGTCATTTGACTGGCCCCTTCTCCAGCCACCAAGTCTTCTATGAAGAAGACAACACTTCATAGGGAACCATAGGCGCCACACCCCAGTGTGCGTTTCATGAATCGTAAAATGCGAGTACAGTGTGGAGTATACATTGTATTGGAAAGCCATTCCCTCCCATGCTTCTCATCATTAATTGACGAGAAAGTAGATAGCCTTATCTACTCTCTTTTGTTAGTGGCCCCCTAACTAATATAAATGTATAGATTCTGTAAAAAATGCAAAAGGAGCAGCCCCCCTGTATATCATGCTCTTGGAGGAAATAAGTTTAGAGCAGGTATCTACAATATCATTATAACATGCATTTACAAGTAGTAGCATATGAACTCATGCACACATGCTTACTGAATAGTGCGTATGATACCCCGCAAAGCATTATGATTTTTTGCTTTGTGTGTGGGTGTTTTGTTGGGGTTTTTTTACAATCACATTTAGTAATATCAGTACACTCTTCATTGTATTGTATGCGGATGAATTACACACAAAATAGCTAATACAATTATAAAAAAAACCTATTCACAAAAACACTAGAGAAAGTCCCACCACTTTGATGGCATACAATCAGATGCTTAAACATGTACTGCTTAGAAAACCAAGTTTTTTTTGTGAATTAGCCATATGTACACTAACGTTGTTGAATGCATTATGTGCACATAGCAATTACTGTATTTACTGTAGAGTACAGATTAGCTGTTCAACCAAGTTTGAGTGTGAATCAATGCAAATATTCTTTAGTAAATCAGGACTAATTTATGAAGTCAACCACAAAGTGCTGGAATCAACTCCAATGCTGAGTGGTTTGTTCTTTTAATTCTTCCATATTTAGATCTCCACTTTCTATTTAAGGATAACTATGACTGTGTATGTAAGTAACACAGCTGTAGGGCAGGCATAATACCGGTAGTTGGCTTTATAGCTTTCAACACTGTAAGAACACAGACCTCATCACAGTGCTCAACAAACTAAAGAAGCCTAAATATTGCATGACAGACCATGTAATGAACATGCAATTGTACCTGTTCTTTCTTGCTAGTCAGCAGGCTTTTAAAATGATTAGACTGGTCACAGGGGGCTTGGAGAATAGTTGTCTTGGCAACCAAGTGTCTGGCAGATCCTGTGTTTTTTCCTGTTTTTACTGAATCAGAGATTCATATAACCCTAAGACTGTTTTCTATATGTGAGTTCTCCTGACCCTCAAGCTTTCCCTCAAGGGGTTGAGATCCTGCAACTTTTCCAAGATAATTGGGCTTCTCTATATTTGTTTTGTATGGATGTCATCCTGTTCGGATAGAGACAATAACAGTTACTGGAGAAGATAATAGTAACAGAGAAAGAAGAAAGCTATAACAAGCGCATTGTATAATAAGCTAGCTGCAGACCCAGAGTATATGTTTAGTCAAAACTAGGGATGCACCGATACTGTTATTTCGGTATCCAGTACGAGTACCGATATTTTTTTTTGGTATTTGCTGATACCGAATATCGATACCGGACGTCCCATTCAGGAAGCCAGGCGGCGTTTAATGACTTGCCACCTGGCTTCCTGATTGGCCGGGAAGCCGGCTCCATGCTCCCTCGTCATGAGGCTTTCCCGGCCAATTAGAACGGTGCCCAGCTTCCTGAATGGCCAGCTTCCCGACCTAACAGGAAGCCTTCTTATCTTGGACTACAGAACAATTAGACCCTGTGTTGTGAAGATAAAGATAGTTGAAAGTTTTCAGTTGTATAGCAAAAAGACAACTGGGCAGGGCTGACACCATTAAGTCCACAGAAGTCTGTTTTCAGCTCACAATAAGAAATTAAAAAACAGGTACATTTCTGGCGCATCAAAAGGATCTTCTGTACTTGCAGGGTCTTGAAGGGTATGAAACATGGAGAAATGTGCATGTATTGGGGAGATGTACTGTATTTTTGCTATTTGTTTATTTTGTTTACACACACGTTTAAGCATACCTTATTATATCAAAACCTTAAAAAAACAGTTTCGGCTCACATTAATTTTTAATGATGGAGATCACGTGCAGTCAATTTGTCAAAATGTTCATGTATTTTGCACTGCAATATTCCACAACAAATCCATTCCAAATGATAAATCTAAAGCAAGGGAATGTCGGCAGAGGTAGTAATATGCCCACAAACAAATTATCATTTTTGTTGTGCACTGGAATTTTTGGCAACAATTATATATTGTCTATAGGAAGCCTTAGACAAACAGATAGCAATAAATAAAATTGTGTAAGCTAGAGCCACAGTTAGCTTATTAACTTCTTGTTATGCATATAATGAATGTAATGTCAGATGCATTGCTATGAGCAAAACAGACACACTGTTCACCAATTTATCTGCGGACCTCCTCTCCTGATATAATATTATCGTAACATCCTCTCCTATTTCTAAGTATGTTACAAAGCTGATCAGAGACGGCCACTTGGATAAACTTAGTTTTGTTACTAGAGGTGCATCCCAGGGACATCAGAATGATGCCCAAAGTCTCCTCGCTGGCACCACTAATAAAGGGGCATGCATGTTTCTGTGAATTCCAGAGCATGTGACTGCAGCCTTTGTTACTATAAGGGCAAATGGTTCTATGGAAATTGGATAAATGGTGATCTACGCTTGTACGCTAGTAGAACATGCAGTGTAATGAATATGTTACAAACGCGTCGAAATACCTTCTTACAGCAAGGTCTGGGTGGCAGTATTCACTGATCAGCACTTGGTGATGGGGCTTTATGTTGCATTATTTTTTTTTTTTAGTGGTCTTTTGTATCTAAAGGTCAAAGAGTATTTTGCATTTAAAAGTTAATTTACAAATAAATTACGATTTTGCTATCTTTTGGCTAATGTTTTATGAGGTATCTATTGAGAAAAAATTGAGCCATTTGAGATGAAGATAAAACTGCAATCCCTAAAGACTTTCAGTAGTTATATCTAAACATACATCTCTTGTCTTTGGGCATCCTAACTCATTCTCTGGTGACATCTTGTTCGTCTTTACACAGGAAAAAAAGTCAAGTAACCATCATTTACAGTAAACAATTAGAAGACCTATTTAAAAGTCATTTTGTTACATTTGCTAAAAATGAATACATGCTGATTAACAAAAGTGTCATGGGACATGGTAAAATAGGCTATCACAGATTATTAGCAGATACTTGTTAATGCACACTCACATGGCTCATTAGCTGCCGAGGAACATTGATCATTTAATCAATGATTATGTATTCAGAAGTCACTGTTCATTTGCGGTACATCTACTTTTTTCGTGACAATGGCCATGAAGCAATAAAATACCATATGGTAATTTTCAAGATAATATAATACAGTTGGACAATTTGAATTATTAGCCTTTTTAAATATTACTAACAACATACATAAACACACAAGTACATATCTTTCCTACTATAGGCCAGTCATGTCGAACTAAGATGAAACAGTGGGCCAAATTAAAAGGAAATAAATCTGGCAATTATGTCTACTGAAGGCCGCCCCTGAGATCTACTTAATTCCAGAAAATGATTATGGCACTTTGGAACTTAACAATATAGTATAAATTGCAATTTACCACATTTAATCCCAGAGAAAGTAAACTGTGGGTAGCTTCAAATATATGAAGGGAAGTGAAACATCAACTGGAAAATAGCTGGGGGCACATTTATTTAGTTTTTTGTTTTTCATTTTAAGCACCATGGGTTGCATGGAAGGAACAAGAAGGCAGCATGGGGCTTATAAAACACGAATTTGTCATGCCTGCTGCAGACCCTGATGCCCTTAGGTGGGAACCCTCTAGCTTTCAGCTTTCCATTAAGCTAATTGGATGTCTGGCATCTGGGCTCTAAGCTGCCAACTGTCTGACTGAAGTAGAAATTACATTCACAGAACTACTCTCAGTCAGGGCACTGGATAACTGATCTGAACTGAAGTGAGTTGAATGATGCTGGGCATCATTCAGAGGAATAGGAGTGATAACTAATGGACCAATGGACTAATTGTGGGGCACATCACAGGATTGAAGGTAAGTACTGCAGTGACATTTGCAATTTTTTAATGGCTTCCTAGGTAAGGAGAAAGCATGGAGCCGACTTTCTGGCCAATTAGGAAGCCATGCACCATTTAAAGACGCTGTGCCCGGCTTCCTGATTGGCCGGGAAGCCGGCTCCGCGCTCCCTCGTCATGAGGTGACAAGGGAGCATGAATCCGGCTTCCGGGCCAATCAAGAAGCCGGGCGCCGCATCATTACACGGCGCTCGGCTTCCTGTTTGGCCAGCTTCCCAACCAATTAGGAAGCCAGGTAGCGAATCATTACACGCTGCCTGGCTTCCTGATTGGCCGGGAAGCTGGCTCCATGCTCCCTTGTCACAAGTGACAAGGGAGCATGGAGCCAGCTTCCCGGCCAATCAGGAAGCCTGGCAGCGTGTAATGACTCGCTGCCCAGCTTCCTAATACCGGAAGTATCGGGCTAGGCATGGGAGCATTTGGGCGAGTACTCGCCCAAATACTCGGCACCGATACCAGTATCGCTATCGGTGCATCACTACCAGTGACAACTCAAATTTATAGATTTTCTTTAACCTACAGTTCCAGTGGCAGCGGCCCTCAGAAAAAAATAAAGTTTTATCTCTCCAGCAGGATACAGGCGGAAAAAAAAACATGCCAGAGGTTCTAACTCCTCACCACTCTATCGAAAACTAAATAAAATAATGTTTTTCCATTAGATACATTTTAAGATAATACCATGCAGAACACTCTGCCACAGCACCAGAACCTAATTACTGGTCTTTAAAAAAAAATATACAAATACTTTTTGCCAAAATGTAATTTCAGACTGATGATTAACATTTTTGCAGGATGTGGATATCTGCACATACACTTTTTCTTATAGTAAAACAAATTATTCCATTTCACGAGCAAATATTTATGGGAACATTGTTTCTACTGTTTTTTAAACAAGACCTAGATAGAAAGGAAAAAGAAACCTGTTGAGGACCCGGTACTAAATATCACTTATAAATAAAGCAGAATGTGATTGTTGCACGTTCTTTGATTTTTTGAATTCCTATTCAAAGCTACATTATGTGCTGCATCTCAGCAGGGATCAAACATGTACTAGTATGGAAGATGAAACAAATGCAGAGCAGAACATCAATTGATAATACTTCTACATTTTATATTTACTTGTAAAATCAACATACTTAGGTTGCAGAGGCACTCTTCTCGCAAGTTTTGTATGTAAGCTTTACATGCTGTTTCTTTCCAAGTAGGTGACATTATCTTTTGTGGTGTACCTGTTAATTTAGTCAGCTTGCAGCCACCCCCTCCACTTTACCCCACCCTCCCCAATGGTACTGCTGAGAAAATATGTATTACAGAACATATAGGTTTTCCTAAACAAGTAAGTCTGTAATTTATTATTAAAAATTGTTTTTACATTCTGCAACCAGACATGATTTTTCTCCTGACTGCAAAGGAAAAAAAATACAAAATCACCAATTGGAACCATGAAAATCGAATTCAGTTTTTAGGTAGGAATTTCTAAAATGCTCATCTCCATTGACAACAAATACACCTGCCTACCAGTGGCCCTCGCTGGCTCTCTCTCCACCCAGCGGTGGCTTACATACCGATCCCTAGGCAACAGGACACAAAATTTATTTTCCCCATATCAGCTTACATCCCAGTTGCCAATGTCGGAAATACAACAGCATATACTGATTTGTTTGAGCTGTAGATGGTGCAATGTTAGTTTTCTACATGCATGCTTATCTATGATACACAGGAAATGTTCCTATATACCGTTGATGTTTCCTGCATAATGCTGTATTCACATGCAATGTCCTTCTAAGCAAGTAAAACTTAATTCAGCTTTCCTCAAGATCTCAGTGCTTCTAAACACATAACAAATTGGTTATGGGCCCAGGCACTAAACAGAACAATGCAAGTCAACAAGAGCTGCATCCAAGCAACTGAAAGTCGGCAAGTAGTTCAGATATGAAGTTTGCAATTGCAAAGCTTAACAATACCAACTACCAGTTATTTACATACATCTTTGGCATCAGCTGCAGTAAAATAAGTCTCATATTGTGGGTGTCAGTGGGAGTAAAATAGGCCCCATAACGTTGGTGTCAGTGGAAACAAAAATAATCCCCATATCATTGGTGACACTTGGAGAAAAAATAGCCTCAAGATTATGTTGGTGTTTACTGTTTACCAATCATTTGCTCCTGTGCTACCTCTTTGCCTCTCACTTTTGGGCAGGAGATGCACTGCACCTGAGACTGCTGGGATAATGTGTATTACACTCTTCAGGCCACAAAGGAAGGTCCTATTGTCTAATATATACTATGAAGGTGGGCGACACTATTGTATAGACAGAGAATACATATCTGAGAATTATAAGGAATGTTTTTAGGGACAATTATATCCATATCCTAAGTGGTGGAGTAATTTAGGACCATACAGAAAGAATATGTCAAGTTACAACTTTGCCCTGATGTAGGAATGATGATTACAAGGCACTGTTGCTATAAAACATTCTTTACTCTGATAATTCTTCTTAAAAAGAAAAACTCATAAGTGATAATACATTTCAGAATTCAGCATTCTTTTAAATCTGCATGCTATTTAGAGGAGATTGTAGAATATATAAAAATGAAAGTCTAGCAGTCCATCTACTATGACCTGTAATCTCCATTAGAAAGAAGAATGGCATTATCAACAAGGAAATGCAACATAATTTCAAACTTTTATAAGTTAGGTCTCTCTTTCAAAAAAACAAGAATATGTTGTATGCCGTTGCCTAAACAAAACAAAAAACAAACCCAAGAAAATAAAAATTCAAACGGCAGAAATAAGAGGCCCCTAAATTGTCCTTTTTACAAAATGCCCTTTAGAATGTCAGGTTATTTTCTGCCTGAACATTGTTTTGTTGTCCCAACTCTCTCTCTCTCTCGGGAGAGTTAACTTGAAGAACATAATCACAACAATTGGATTTCACATTGAAAAACACAAAGATTTTGTCGTTATTTAAATGTCACTTCAGTCAGCTTTTGTTTCATCATTATTTTTAATAAAAGAAGCAAGACGACTTTTACCAAATAGAAGTCTATCTTCTTTTTCCATTCCCCAGATAACATCATGTACTGTAGATAAGAACTATTCTCACTCTCATTGCTCAAACTACCTACCAGTTAATAAGTACTACTTAGAGACTCTAGTCATTCACTTATTACAATTGTTTATCAAAGCTACTTGCATATACTAAAAGTGTGACACTTGATGTAGGAGTAGATCTAAGCCCACCTCTAGCAAGGGTTACTTGTTCTGTCACAATATTTGTCTATCTTTAAAACCTATTTTGGAGCCTTATTAGTAACTTTTTAAGATACAGTGGCGTCACAAGGGGGGTGACACCATTGGAGGGGTGACACCAAAATTACATTTTGGTGTCACCCCCCTCTGAAAAGTCGGGCGCTCGGTCATGGACCGAACGCCTGACAGTATCAGGAGAGAGGAGGGGACCCGGCGGCATACCTTATCCTGCCGGGTGACTGTATACCTTATCCCGCCAGGTATCAGAATACTGCCGAGCATGCGCGATGACGTCACGCGCATGCGCAGTGACGTCTCGGCGGGGTGACATTCGGTTACCGCTCCGGGTGTCACCCAGCCTCGGGACGCCCCTGTTAAGATATCTGGTAGTATGTAGAGCATGGTCAATCAGGGAAGCAGGAGATGCCAGAATTAATCATTTTGATGCCTTGATTGATTAATAAAGACTGTACAAGAATGCATATGAATAACACAAACAAAAAAATAGTGCAGGTCTGATTTTCACTGCAAATAAATGTATGTTAATGCATGACATTAAACAATCACCGTATGTTTGTTAGAGCACCGCAATGCAGTGTAAATATCTGAATGGGCCCTAGGTTGTTAAAAAGCCATGCTGATCCCTTTGGACTCATGGGAAAACATAAAGTTCCATTTCATAACTTTACCTTTATAGTCACCTTTTGTCAGCATTACTAGAGCTCGCAGAAGTTAGAAGTTCCTAAACTAACACTTGGTACTTGGTCCTGTGTGTGTGGGGGTGTGGGGGGGAATGGTGGTATACCAACTCTACTAATACCCCAGGAGTTGGGTTGTTTGAAATTTAAAAGGTTTCAGTCGTTCTATTGACTGTGTAGGTATGAGTAAGAGAGTAAGATATGGAACCTTAAGCTGCCTACTTTCTTGCCTTGTGTGCCCAGGTGAAGTATCTAAAGTTTTTCTTTCCAATTGAAAAAGAAGTTAGGAAAACTTCACTTCGGGTTAAAAATCATTATCAGCTAACATGCAAAGAATATAAAAGTGCATTATAATTATAGGTGCACCGAAATGGAAATTTCAAAGCCAAAACGAAACCGAAATACCATATATACTGGAGTATAAGCCGTCCCAAATATAAGCCGAGGTACCTAATTTTACAAAAAAAAAACTGGGAAAAATAAAAAAAATTGTCAGGCCGAAACGAAAATGTTTTTTATTTTAATTTGTTCACATTTTAAAAATAGTTTGTTTGTATTTATTTTTTATAAACTTTTTAATTGTTTTCATTTATTAATTCATTTTTTATTAAATGTTTTATTTTTTACTTTTCTTTTAGGGGCTTTGGGGAAATATTAGGGGTCTAAACAGACCCCTGATATTTCCCTTTTAAAATAGAAAAAGAGATTGAGAACACAGAGTCTTCAATCTCTTTTTCTGTATCCACTGTTATAAATGAACAGGAATCCTCTGAGTGTTCCTGTTCATTCATAACATGAGGACATAGTGTGTTTACTAGAACTACAACTATGAGTGTTTGCATTGGCTCTCCTCTCTGACTCACTGTCACAGGAGGCTGAGCGATCGGTGCAGGGAGGAGAGCTCAGCCTCCTGTGACAGCGCGGGCTGTCTCCACCCACACACCACTCTGCCGGACTGTGATAGGAGGCTGAGCGATGGGGGAGGAGAGATGCCGGCCGCTCACAGCGCTCCCCTCCTGCAGCACTCGGCCGGCTGTCACACTTTCTCTTTTCCCCGCTGGGACACAGAGCAGCACACATCGGGGAGGAAAGAAAGCAGGGATGTGCCGATGTATCAGCAGCAAAATGGCACTTTCGGCATTACGCCAAAAGTGCAATTTTCGGCCAATATGTTTCGGTGGCTGATATATCGGTGCATCCCTAATTATATGTCAAAAGTATTTTTCCCTTCAGGTTTTACAATGTTTTACAGATCTTACAGCAAATATAGTCATCTTTACAAGGAACACGTTTTAAGCTGAGTGCTGTGTAAATTGCTGAAAACTTGCCTGCATTGTCTTTAAACGTTAGGTTATCCAACATTGTACAATATGAGCTTGATAATAGAAAAGTCAGAGGTGCACTGGCAAAAGTGCAGAGAGAGACACGTACAGATGGCTTAACCAGGGAAAAAAACACAAGAGTGATAAAAGCATGAATGTGACACAGCAACTTTATGGAAATAAGCTACTCTCTTACTTCACAGACAATCTACTATAAAAGCAGTGCTGTTTCTTCAGTTCAATTTTCTCAAATGTTCACATAAAGATGTTCTAACAATTTTGCTAGAATGAATAAAAAATTGTAACAGAAGAGCTAAAAATCAGCAACAAGCTTTATCATTTTGATGTTTTATGGCTTTTGTAAAGTTATCCTAATAGATTAACAATAACTCCAATGAAAACAAGTCTCAACCTGAGTGGGAAAACTTAGAACTTCTGTCCAGTTTTATTGCCTTTCTATTCCTGTTACCCTCACAGGACAGAACATTAAACAGAAATCCCATTGTTGTCCCCAAAACAGGTAGTGAGGGGAAATCAGACCCAAAGGTAAAATATAACATTTCCCCTACTGTGAGGAGATATCTTCCTGTCATGTCATTGAGGGCTTGTTCACACCATAAACAGTGCGTTCCGGAGCGTCAGCTGCTGGAACACACTGTAACGCACCCCAACCGTCTTCCTGCATTTAGGGGCGGGAGAGGGTGTGGCAGTGCATTGAAGTCAACGCCACCGCAGGCACACCCCTGCCCCCGCAGTGAGATTGCCCGCACCAGAACGCGTGGCACATCAGTGCCTGCGTTCCGGTCCAGTGCAAACTCATAAAATAGTGCATGCAGCATTTTTTCAGATCGCACTGGATCAGAACGCAGGCACTGATGTGCCTTGCGTTCTGGTGCAGGTGATCGCACTGCGGGCTGCTGTGCTACTGACTTCAATGCACCGTCACGCCCCCTTCCACCCCTGAAAGCAGGAAACCGCCCGGGATGCAATACAGTGCGTTCCAGCAGCTAACCTCTCTGGAACATACTGTTTATGGTGTGATTAAGTCCTAAGACAAAAAGTAAGCAATGAGGAAATAGAAAAATAAAAAAAAATAAACAGTCCCTCATTTTATCTAAGAAAAAGATTTTTTTTATTTTCAGGTTAGCACTGTATGGATGGGGGATGTGGGGGGGCAATGTCCTTTGGAGGGTTGTCAAACATGTTCCCTACCCCCAGCGTTAAAGGAGGCTGGAAAGGTATCTTCTTCCTTCCTCCTCTGAATCCTGCTCCACCTCCCAGCTTCCACCTCTGGCATACTAATAAAGTAGAAAATTTAAGTATGTGGGGACAATAATATAAAGGGGCACTCTAAATGGGACAAACAATGTAAGGGGCACTTTAAAGCAGACAACTAAAATTTAGTTGTCCCCATCAGAGTGCCCTCTTACATTGGTCTTGGTATGAAAATAAAGGTGCACTCTGATGGGCACAATCAATTTAAGGGGATACTCTGATGTGGATAACTAATTATTAGTTGTCCTCATTGGAGTGCCCCCTTACATTAGTTGCCACCTTCAGAGTGCCCTCTTATAATTCATTACGAATGTGGGGAGCAGTCTCATGAGAAGAACCAATGTAAGGGTCACTCTGATAGGGACAACAAATTATTAGTTGCATCTATCGGAGTGCCCCCTACATTAGTTGCCCCCTCTCAGATTTTTTAAATCAATTTATGTATGTATGTGTGTCTACGCACCTTCCCAGTAATGTTTTGGCCCTCCACAACAGTCCTAGTTTCTCATGTGGCCCCTTGAGAAAATGAATTGCCTATCCCTGTTCCAGCCCTCTCTACTCTACCCAAACAAAATATGCCTATAGATACATTTAAAGCTGTTTAAAAATAAGAGTCATGTGTATTGTTATATGAATATTGGTGTAATTTCTGTGTTTCTTCCAGATCTGTGCAATAATCCATTGTAAAATGTTGCTTCTGTGCAGGAGCGTCCTGTAATAAAGATCAGTCACTACTGCTGATACAAGACCAGTCACTCTTATGCAGAGTGACTGGCCTTGTATCAGCCAACCCCCTTGAAATTCTCTGTACAGCCTATGTAGAGCACAATGATGGCACTGCTACTTGTATATGGTAATACCTGGGTTTACAAAGGCATTTGGGGGCACACAAATGGATTTATATCCTTTGTGGCTATTGAAGAATATATTTAATGTTTTTGTGCACAAAGTTTAGCTTTAAATTGACAACAACAACAACAACAACAACCATTTTGGAAATGGCTTAATATTATGAAGTCCATCACACCAGCTATGACAACCCCTTTCATTTCATTAATGATATATCACAGTCAAGCAGCAAGATTGATAAACCCACATGATACATATGAAGTATTAATCTCCAGCAGCAGATGCTGGCTCACCTTATTACAAAGTCATGACTGTCAATCTCCTTGCCACATCCACTGTTAAGGAGGATTCCAGAATTACCCACGACTGCGCACATCCGGAAGCGGCGGCTCTTCATAGGTGATACTTCAGGCAAAAGACTGTGCAGATTCCTTGAAATATTTAGAGTGCGGCGTCTGTCCAGGACATAATGGATTACATCTCCTGGCTTGAAGCTGCTTTTAACTACAGAAACATCTCTCTCTGCATCCAAAAATCGAAGGATGTCTTTTCTGCATGAAATAGAGAATTAAGATCAGTATAATGAAAGATGTATTGTGTGTTACAGTTATTATCTCGAAAACACAAACTCTGATCATTTGCTTTCAGCAACACCCCAACTTCTGATTTCTTCCTGTTTTAGAAGATTAGCTTCAAAGACACCACTATGGCGCATTCTATTACTTCATGAACAAATGTAACCACTAACAAAACCATAAAAAGCATAACATTGTGAGTAAGTTGTGATCAAACCACCAAAGGCCTAAGAGGATAGTTACATAAATAAGCATAACTGCTTATTTAGCAAACCAGCAGATCAACTGTATCCCTGTGATCAATTATGGGTGTTTGTGAAACGGCATCTTACATTGGCGGGCAGTGGTTAAAGTGGAAGTGATCTGAAAATTTACCTTTGCCTTGGATTCCTTTTACAAAACGAACAGTTCACTTCCTGGTATGTGAGGGTGTCTTTATCCAGATTGGGACCTCCATGCAGAGGCACAGTGCAGAACACGGCATGGTAAGTTAATAATAGGGAAACAACTGCTGGCATGAGGCCACTGGTAATACTGGTGACTTGTCCTTTGTCCTCAGTTTTCCTTTAAGTGCTGTCTTATATTGGCAGTCCATGGTAAAGTGCTCCCTTACATTGGGGATAAGTACAGAACACTATATGAGCCTGTTGGATATCTCATTCCCAGTTGGACACCTTTTATTGCTATAACAGCATGTATCCAATAGTGCAATGAGCAATTTAACATGTTAAGATGCAGAATTCACACTAGCCTAGGTCTATGTTTAGGTGAGGATTTAGATTATTGATATTATTATTATTATTATTATTCAGGCTATATATAGCACCAACAGTTTACACAGCACTTTACAAAATCAGAGAACACAGTACAATTACAGTACAATACCATACATAAAGATTATAAGGATCCTGTTCCTGAGTATTTACAATGTACAAAAGGGGCATGTACAGTAATATAGAAGGTAATAACTGTGAGGGATGAGCTGACTGAAGGAGTAGACGTACAGTTTTTAGGAGGAGGTGAAATATGCTTCCCTAAAGATGTGTTTTCAGGGCTCGCCTAAAGGCATGAGGAGTAGGAGATTAAAGATAGTTACATTTAAGGGACAGCTTCAGGTTAAGGCTTACGTTTAAGGGTTTCTTTCACCCTAGGGCTGTATTTTTCCACCTTTTTTCAGTCACAGGACCCATTTAAAAAGATGAAAAGTCTTGAGGCACCCTAGTCTAAAATGTAAAAAATGTAACTGTATAATGTAAAAAATTATGTTTAGTTCCTCCAAAATCTATATCAGACCCTTATTGTAGATAGGGGTCTGGTATGGATTTTAAGGGAGGATCCTCGTGCAAAAAAACCCCAAAAATGATGTGAAGTCCCCCTTTTCAAAAGACCCATATTCCCCATCAGAAGCCCCCCTTTTCCATCCAAGTTCCCACTTTCTCACATCAGAGTCCCTCCTTTAACATTAAAAGCCCTCTTCACATCAAAGTTCTCAGTTCCCCCTTCACTTTAGAGTCTAACCTTATATTATCACCACAATGCACCCGTGGCAGCATTGGCTGCATGGACACATATGTCCTCTTCTGAATGCTGGGTGAGGTCCTAGATGTAGCTTATCCTGGATTAGCATCATGTGTTTCCATGATGATGGTGGGCGGCTTTCCTGCACTATGGAAATGCATTACATGAAATGCATATTTGAAAATTTTGAGGCATCCCTGACACAGCCAAATGGCACTCCAGGGTGCCACTGCACCCTGGTTGAGGACTGGTCTATTATAAAAGGGACTGCTGTAGAAAAGGAGCAGATTCATTATAAACTCTTTTTTTGGGGTATAATAACGTTTTTAAAATGTGAGTCAAAATTTCTTCATACTGACTTCACAAGTGCTCTTTTTTTTTTTTACTTTATGTGGAGTGTACAACGTGTAAACTCCATTCAAGTCCATGTACAGCAGCACTGTGCGGCGACCTGCGGTGACATGATGTTTGCATTTTTCTGCAGCGCAGCACACAGCCCATCCCACCCTCGTTGTGGTGTGAACAGGGCATGTAGAAAACCATTGTTTGGTATGAGTCCTGTGGGTGACCCAGATTAATCCTCTGTGGTAAAGCACAGGTCACCACTATATTTGTGAACGGGCCCTAAATATTTGGCTGTTTAAGGTCACCTTTATTGTGGACAAAACTATTACAAGGCAGCATAGTTCTAAGAATTCAGTATAGCTCTGTCTAAACAATCTAATATTCTCACAGATAGCTCTAATTTCTGTACATCTTTTTCTAGGAAACTGAGTTATGGACTGCAATAAAAAAGACAAAAGGAGAGATAAAAGATAATGAAATGATATATGTGAGCAGCTGTACTGAGAATGATTTGAAGCAAACAAGAGATAGGAACTAATGAAACCATCAAAAAGTAAAAAATGTATTTACATATATCAACAGACCACAATGTATAGTAATTTGTTTCTGAGCAGAATACATCAGAGGTTGATATTCATAGTAGTGGATATGTAAATAATTTATTTTTTTGTTTTACTTTTTCACACTACAACATGGAAAACTGACATGTTAGAAAAAATGCGCCATGAAGAGCAAGATTATTCACATTTCATAATCAAAACGTCTTTATTTTCTTATTTCTAAAAAAATTACACACAGCATATACCATGCAAAAGGAGAAACCAAACAAAGAGGAACCGTATGCTGAGCATTTGGAAAGCTCACATGTTCCTTCTGCTGTATACTTCTGTATAATAAGATCAGCCTTGGTCAAACATATTTTTTACTGAACATTACTTGATGGGTCATAGGTAAGTTTCTAGCAAGCCTGGTGTTGGCCACCTATTGGTGAAACTCTGTACTTTGTCATTATTGAGCGCTGCACAAACTGTTGGCGCTATAAAAATCCTATATAATAATAATAATTATTATTATTGCCTGAATGTCTCACACTGTTCTTAAAAACAATAGTAGTAGTAGTGTGTTGATGGCTTTATGTCTCACACAACCAAAGCTCATTAAGTGCTCAAATATCTGCTTATTTTGTTTATTTTTCATGACAAAAATATCCATTAAGGGAGGGGACACCATTCACCTAGATCAGGCTCTGGAGTCGCATGTGGCTCTTTCATCCCTCAGCTGCGGCTCCCTGTCCAGGGGCGGAACTACCGTCGGGGCCTGAGGCTGTGAGGGGGGCCCACTGAGGTCCGGTCCTGGGCACCACCCCCCAGGGTGGAATATGCGGCAGTGTAAGGTCCCGGGGGCCCCGCACTGCCGATGGGCTTCTCAGTAAGGGGGCGGGTGCTGTGACTCACCTCCTCTCCCGGCCGCGTCCCTAGTAACAGGCGCCGGGAGAGGAGAAGTGTGTGTCACATGCCCTGCCCGCTGCAGTGCACATCTACTGGCTGGGATACTGGCTGTGAGGCTTGGCAGCTGAGTCCGAATGAGGAGCGGGGGGGGGAGGGGAGTGGTATGGGTGTAATTGCACACTTTGTGCTGTTATTTCATTAGAAACGTGGATTATAATTGCGAACATTACACTGTAATTTTGGCTATTATAATCTATTTCTCTGATTAAATGATTAGACAGGGCAGCTGTTCTATCAAAGTTTGTGACTAGCTTGGAATGTGTGACCGGTGACGTGGTCACATATTTCAATGTAATCCCTCCCAGTTTTTTGGCGGTGGAATGTGTGACCGCCAATAGGTCAAGCATCCCAACGCTTTCTCAGCTGTTCCAGGGCAGATCGGCATCGCAAATCGCATGTGCAGGAGAACTGATCTGCCCTGTAACAGCTGTTCGGTCCTGAAATGTCACTTCTATCCGACTTTGTGAGTGGGGTGGAATGTGAGATCGCACTCACAGAGTCGGATAGAAGTGACATTTCAGGACCGAACAGCTGTTCCAGGGCAGATCACTTCTCCTGCGCATACGATTTGCGATGCAGATCCGCCCTAGAACAGCTGAGAAAGCATTGGAATGCTAGACGTATTGGCGGTCACACATTCCACCGCCAAAAAACTGGGCGGGATTACATTGAAATGTGTGACCACATCACCAGTCACACATTGTAACGTGGTCACAAACTTTGATAGAAAACCGCCATCATGGGGGTACGGCCGGTACCCATTTGAGGGGTCTGGGCAGCCTCTTACATGAGTTTCAGCTGTACCAGGGGCGGTATGGCAGAGGTGACAGGGGAGGGGGTGGAGGAGGCTAGGCCCCAGCAGCAGCAGGTAAGAGGAGTTGGGAGGAGGTACAGGGAAAGGGACCCAGGCGACCAGCCCACCAAAGGCACTGCAGAGCCCACCATAGAGAGTCTCAGATGGGCTGTGCAGGATCTATGGTGTGCTCTGCAGGGTCACGCTCAGGTGGGCTCTGCGGGGTCTCAGGTAAGCCCAGAGTCCAGTGCGTTACTAAGCCCAGAATCCAGTGCGTTACTAAGCCCACATATACCTATATACATGCTATACATTACATAAAGGTAAAAAACTATATATGCAGTGTTATCTTCATTTTAGATGTCAAAAGGTTTTTGTGGCTCCTGGTGTTTTCTTTACTGTATGAAACGGGTCCAAATGGTTCTTTGAGTGTTTAAGGTTGCTGGCCCCTGACCTAGATAATAACTGCAGCAGTTAGCCAGAACAGGGAATACAAGTGGACACATCATACCAAATGGAGTCTAAAGTAGTGTTAAACTCCCAAACTTTCTTTTAAATCATGAATCCAGATCAAACAAATATGTATTGCCCAGCAAATCATTTCTTTTTTGCCCAAGTACCCACAGTCATCATTATTCCAAACAGTTGGCTTTAACTCTTTCCCTGAACTTACTGTCCAGTACAAGATCACTAGAGCAACACAGTCTTGGAGAAGGGAGGAGGGAGGATTGGGAAGCAGGGATTGCTGTGTCTTGCCTTGCTGTGTCTGTTTGTTTGTGGATACACACATGGCTTACTTGTAGGTTCCCTTGTAGGCAACCTACAAGGGAGGAGGGAGAGATCCTAAAGCATGATATCAGGGCAGTGCACAGGGGACCAGATCATTCTGAAGTAAACTAAAACTTTTAAACATCAAGGAGCAGCAGTCACTTAAAGCAGTTTGACTTTAATATCACTTTAAAATGTAAAACCTCTTTGGTAGGCGGCCACACCATTTGCTTCTGCCTTACCTGTCACAATAATACTCCTTTATTCTCATGAAAAAGTAATGCAGAGTAGTGGGAATGTGAGCATTGCCTTATCGCTTAAAGAGGAATGGTTAAGGGTTGAGAAGAGAATGGTAAGGCCTGACACCATCTGGTGTCTACTATCTACTATATAGGGATTTCTATATATAAACGTCCCTTACAGATACCACACACACACAGAGAATAAATCTAAAAAGTTGTTTTTACGGTGCCAACATTGTCAAGGGAGATCAGGATTGCATACAGTTAAAACAAAACTCCAGCCAAGAACAAGATAAAAATAACATATGAAAAGATAAAACATAAAAACAAGCTTTTCCTGCAACATTCACCTTCAATCCAAAGATTGCCACCGCAGAACTTTTTTTGGCAAATGTTGACAATATTGTTGGGATCCACCCGGCTGCCTTGTTGACAGCTGGCTCTCTAGAGCCAGAGCCAGCAAAGCTCGCCCCCTCACCTGTCTGTCCCTCCAATGAGCGCTGGAGAAACAGAGAGAGGAGGGGGGAATCCCTGTGGCTGACAGTCACTGCTCTCTGCAAAAGATCATGAGCTTAGTGATCAGCAATTCATGATCGCTCAGCTCTCGATCTATAGAGCCAGCGTGTGACAGCTACAGTATTACTCGCTCAGCACTTCTCCTTTGATTCTAATCTTTTTAGGATTTTACATATAATGATGAGGCATTTAGTTATACTATTATTCTGTAATTACATATTTAGAATTAGTGTTTAATAAAATATTAATGTGTTGCCACTTCATTTTCCATAATACAATTAGAAACGTTTCTAATCATCAACCCTGGAAAAATAAAAGTGTAACACAAGAAAACCAAAAGCACATATGAATTAAACATGAAGAATACATGCTGGAATATCACAGCATGTGCAAGGTCTGACAATCATGTTATTGAATTATTGGACATGCAGGAGATCCAGAAAACCATCACTCGGAAGTATGTGTAGACAACTTCTAAATGTTCTTACTCTGATGCTAAAAATAATCTGCATAATCATTTTAAAATTATGCTAATTATTTGAATTATAAACAAATTCATTGGTTTAGTATGTATTGAACATTCATGATTCATAGCTAGTTAAATAAAGAAAAGGGCCATATCTGCAAAAATAAAATGGTGTAAGTTTAAAATTAGCCGGTAACCCCGAGCCACACTCGGGAATACAGCGTAGGACTTACCTTGTCCGCAATCCCCGCTGTGTCCTCCGGCAGCTGCCGACTTCCGGGTTCCGTCCCTTGCGAGCGGCCGCGTCGCATGGGGGCAGAGCCGGCGGGAAGTTTGAAAGTGAAAAAACAAAAAAACATTTGTTTAAAAATAGGGGGAAAAATTCATACTGCCAGTGAAACACGCGTTTCACTGAACGGAAAAACGTGCTAAAAAACGCAAAAAAAAACGAGCTGAAAAAATACGCCCAGTTGTGAACCCAGCCTTACTATTGCAGACTGGCTGGAGGGAGGAGAATGTTGATACAGCAACCTAACATAAATTAATTGGTTAGGGTGTTTTTCGGCAAGCACTATTTAAGTGTGCTCAGCTACCCTTCCCTGCATGAGTGACATGATGCTGAAGGAAGTTACTGGAAGGGAAACACGCCTTTTGCCCCAGGAACTGGATGGTGTGCAGTATATTTATGTTTGAGTCTTCCTATACGTTCCTCTGTGCATATCACCTTGAGTTCCGGTAGTTTTGTGTTACTGCTGTTCCCCTGTGTGTACATGCTATATTTGAGCTCCTGTATTTGCACCATCTCTTGTGTGCATCTTCCCTGTATAGCATGCTACCTGTGTGCATTCTCAGTATTAATGTCATATCTCCTTTATGCTCCCAGTGTTTCCTGCTAGAGGACGGTAATCACCTCCTCTGTGAGCCCTTGCACCTGTGCTGTTCCTGCATAGTCTCTGTGGGTACACCGACTGTGTAGAAAACTTGGTTATTTTACTCTGCACTATTGTGCACCTCCCCCCTTTCTCCTGTGCAAACACCTGTTGTGTGTTCCCTTCTGTTACCTGCTCACTGTGCCACGCATGTTCCCTGCGTTTTCCCTCTAGTGCATGTTTTCAGTATCCTGTATGCACCCTGTGTCTTGTACCGTGTGCTGTGGTCCCCGAGTACCCGCTGGCACTGTGCCTGCACAGGTGTGTCAGAGAGCCGCAACCTGGGAGCTGCCGCGCCGCTCAACATCCACACCATCAGTGGCTCTGGGGAAGACCAGGTGGCTCCTTAGATCCTGCGACTCTGGCACACCTGCGTTTGTTATGTGGTCACACTGTCCCTGCATCTTCAGAGACCCATATTCCTGCCCATTCCTAATTCAGTCCCTGTATACTGCTCCACAAGTACCCGGAGTGTACAATACCTGGTGCTCCAGTGCCCTAATCGTGACATTCCCTCTGCAAAGGTTTCCTTTAAACAAGAATGATGAAATTAAAAAACATATAGTGGCCAAGAACCTCTGCAAGCTTTAATGTAAATATCACTGGTCACTGATGATGAAATACATTGGCTATAGAGGCAGATATCCAGGTTAGTGGAATATCATTCACATGATCAAACTGACATTCAGTTAGCAAAGCTCACACATGCCCACAGCTGCACAGTTACGGTACACAAAACGTTCCATATCTCATGCACCCACACACAATCCATGCCGCTTTTAATAATAAATGCACGCTGCTTCTGCACACTGTATTAGATAATCAAATGGCCCTGCAGACATTTCTATTTTTAACAACCCCATTACTACTGAGAACTTTAAATTTGTATTTTAATATGGTTTGTACAGTGGATGCATGGTCTGAACACCTTCATACCTTTTTAATCAACAACTCTATGGATTTTTTATTGATAATCACGCATACCATATCGAATCTGCAAAATGTTGTTAATATTTCACAAGTCTTCTTCAACTGTCGTATAGGAAGATATAATGTGCTGAAAACCCATTAAACATAATCACATAGGTACTAAAAGTAAAAAAAAAAAAAAAAAAAAAAAAAAAAAAAAGAGACATAAAATATGCAGATATATCTATAACAAAATTAAAAATGTGGAATCATTTAGGTTAAAAAAATTATATCACATGAAATATGACTAATCTTCAAAGCATCAAATCTCACCAGCACACCATATGCTCAGTTATAGATCTATTTTTGTTCACAGTATCATTAATGTTTCAGAACACATAGCTTCTTCATCAGGCAAACAGTGACCATAGCGGGGAACCCTACAGAATACAGGGCCTCTTTACATGTGATTTCTGGGTGAATGTATTACTTTGCCCATGGTTGTAGGTTTAAAATATAGGCACTTTAAGAAATGTTTGCAAATACATTGCTCAGACATTCGGCTAGCCCTTCAGGCAAAGCAAAAGAATAAAAGAATTGGATGCTAATAAACTGGTAGCCTTTCATTTTGTAATTAGGGGTCACCAAACCCATAAACCTAGGAGACCAGTCTATAAGCTTTTTCCTTTGGTTTCCTTTCTATTATTCTAAAAAACAATACAGGGACTTAAATATCCAATATATTGTCTATCGTTTTGGCATACTTTGATTTACAAACCCTTTAGGGTGATTTTACTAGACATGTGCGATTCGTTTGGTTACGAATCGAAATTCGTATGAATTTTCCTTAAATTCGTAGATTCGTAAGCATACAAAATCCGAATTGCAGTTTCCGAATTACATCCAAAATACGAAATTCCGTTAACGAATTTCGGATCCAAATTTCTTTGAAACAGGAACTAATATTACCCCTGTAAATGAGGTTGAACAACATGACAAGATTTTTTTTAAAATCCGAAATACGGATCCGCTGCTGCTGAGGGTTGCATTACAATACACAGGCAGGAAATACGAAATTCCGTTGACGTATTTTTGTTCCGTTACGAACATTCGTTATATTGAAGTTAAAAAGCAAAGTACATTTATATTGGAGTTGATGGTAGTTTTTTTTTTTAAGTCCGAAATACGAAATTCGGATACGGAATCCGTTAACGGAATTCGTATTTCGTATACAAAAACAACTACCACATAGACTACAATATTAACAAAGGTATTTTTGCTTTTTAACTTCATTATAACAAATGTTCGTAAAGTTACGAAAATGTGCCGAAACTAACGAAAATCCGTATTTCGTACGAATCCGAATTGAGTTTCGGATACGAATTACAAAATACGAAATAATGGATATTACGAAACGGAACAAATTATTTGACGGCGCACAAGTCTAGATTTTACACATTATACTGATTACTGAGAATTGGTACACTATGAACTTTGTTTGCGATTATCATACTCTTTATGATCTGGTATTTTTCTTTTGTTTTAGTTTATTTCTGTTGGTCACTGTTTGCTTGATGAAGGATCGATGTGCTCCGCTGATACTGCATCTAATGACTCTATAATTGAGAATACAATGTGCTAGTAAGATTTGACACTTTGATGGTTTCTACTAGTGGCACCATCCGCTTTATGTCACTGCAACACTTGCCTTTATAGTGCTTTTAAACCGCTGGGAGTGAACCATACCCTTCTTCAAACTGTCAAAAGAATCTCTGTCATAGGCTTCTATAAATCCATGTATGTAACACAATAACATATACAGTATGTCCCATGTAACTCTTCTCCAAACTCCATCAACATCCTAGGATGTTTATACAAAATTTTAAAATAATAGGTCTTGTTTGGGTACCTAAACGAAGCAATTATTATATTGACTCTGGTGCCAGTGTGTCTGTTTAGACAGCAATGATTTTTACTGTTTGTATGAAATAAACATGGAGGTCGCCGTTGCTGACCTGCTTCTAAAAATGCTAACTGCTTAGCTGCTATGCTGACCTCCTTGCTTCAGTACTGACCTGGAACAAGTATAAAGATCAGGAAAGTCAAAGAGAAGTCATAAATCCTAATGTGCATACTTCTTTCGCCATAGCACCAACATACTCAACAAATTTACACTTTCTTTACACTATTTTGCCAAGACACCTTTATTTGGTAAATTAAACAATTTCTCTTTTTTTTCTCTGCCTAAATGTGAAAAACACGAAGAAAGGGAGGAGTAAGAGAAACTTTACAAAGTATAAAACAGGAAGTGATACTTGCTTTTTTTTGCTCACATATAATAAATGGAACTACAAAAACCAAGTTGTGGTTTAAAGTTGAACATACGGTAGGCACAAGATCATTAGGATCTTTCAGCACAGAGCAAATCAAATAATGTCTTAAATTTAAACGGAAAACTTGCTTCCTGCCATCTCTACCTCAGGCCTAATATTAATTAAAACATGTTTTTAAATGGTAACACATAGAGATTGATTTCCTGGAATATTTGATGTGGAACAGTTGAAACTATTTTGCTCTAGTTTATATGACTGTGCCAGGCACGTAGATTGCAGGTGTACCTACACCAGCCACAAACCACATAGCAAGCATCACAATATCATACGAGTTGCTCTAAGTGCCACAGGATGCTGACTAGAGTGTCATTGCTTCAGGATGTTATTGAGATCACAGGAATAAAAACAGCACACTCATTTGTTTGAAGAGGAAAATAGACACTGTTCCTATTGTTGGGCATGCACAGGTGCATGTATTAACCTGGTTTCTCATCCTAGAAAGAATAGCTAATGTCAGTGTTTATGATCACTATATCTTTTTATCAGTGAGCGCTGACAGCTTAAAGTGTAACTATTAGATTTTGAAAGAGTGGTATCTGCATGTATCTCTTTTCTTCCCAAAATAGTTTACTGTGTTGAATTGGTCCTTTGAAACCCGGTCACAATCTGAAATAAAGGACACATGTTCACCAACTTCTGACAGCGGTGGCATGCTCATCCCGCTCTGTTATCCCACTCTGTAATGGGGTAATCTGTATTCAACTCTGGGATGCCCCAATGCACAGTGCAGCAGTGTGGGGTTGCCAAAACCTTTAGAAGTCACAGAAGATGAGCAGGTCCAATATATACAAAAACTTATTGACAAATCTATACAGTTTCTAGTGGTAATTGCACTGACTCAGTGCTTATATGGATGTATTCAGTCTCAGATACTTTGTGATTCATGTTAGTAAATAATGGATGAGTTAGCAACTTGTTTGGCCAACTGAATTGTTGGAAGTGGTCTTCTTTGTACTAAAGTTATACATCTTAATGCATATATAAACCTAACAACACAAAAATGTAATACATTGCAGCTTACCAGTCCTTAGATGACATTCCTGTAGTAGTTTTCTTTTTTTACGCTTTTTTCCCCCTTTTATTTTTACCTGGTAATCCTGTGACTAACATACTTCCTGAACCAGGGAGGCTAACTTTACTCCTTCTGTAAGGCCAACTTTACTCCTTCTGTGTATCTATGGAAGGAGCCATTGTAGCCACTCAGGCTGGACTTCTAACATGCCAAAAAACAGTCAAAAAAAGTGGGGAAAAAAAAAAAAAATTGAAATGATGGCAGATAGCAGAGGAAACAATAGCTTATTTGCTATCTAAGGTTTTTTTTCTAGTATTCTGACAGCTGCTGCCATCAGAATAATAAAAAAAAAATTCAGCATTTCTACTGAACCGAAGGGGACCTGAGGCCGAAGCTAGCTGAGGGATCCGGCCAAAGCTACGGCTAGATCCTTTGGCAGCTTTGTGAATAGACCCCTTAATTGTCTGCTTTTCATTTCCACAAGAATAAGTTAAAAACTTGCAAAGCCCCAAAGTTCTATGATTTAACAAAACACTACCTATCTCAACACAGGACCCTTCCTATTTCCCGGACAACAACAAAAAGTCTAAAGAGGTACTGGGAATTTAGTCAATCTGTAAATCTTGTAGACTAGAACTTGCCCGTGGTTGCTACAGTACGTATAACATTAACCAAGATGCAACACTCAAACATAAGGGACTTCTGTATGACTACACCGCAGTTTTTTACGCAACCTTCATTTCTTGTTTCTATTTTATTTGTAACCACAAATGTTTATTCCACATGATGCAATGATTGTTTTTACAAGAACTAAAAGGGAAGTTTGAGTTATTTTCCAGGCTCTCCTGCTATTGTTCTAATAACATGTTGTAAGGCAATGTCCAGTAACAAGCACTCTGTCAGGGGACAGCTGTATGACTTCATCGGGACTTCACTTCAGCTGCAAGTTTGCTTGTAAATTGTTATCCTAACAAACATAGGCACAGCTAAACTTCCCGGGACCCTCATCCAAAGTCCCCAATATTTCAAAGTCCATCTCCAGGTGAAACTTTCAGGGCCTGTCCCATCTAGCAGCATTTTAACAACGGACTAGTGCATTGTCACAGCTCTGGTAGTGTGCTTTGTATGGCACATTGTCGGAACTGTGACTGTTTTCTTTAGTTCTTAAACTTTATATAGAGTGTGGAATGTGTACACCATTCAAGTCCCCACATGGCAGGGCATTCCGCTGTGCTGCCGTGTGATGACCTGTGGTGGGATCCAGTGCACTGCAATAAAATGCAGCATGTTTGCATTTTTCTTTTTTGCAGCGTACCGCCTACTGTGTTGTAGTGTGAATGGGACACATAGAAAACAATTGTATTCTATGTATTCTAGGGTTGGCCTGCTTTGATCCGGTGCAGGTCACTGCAGTATGTGTCAAAGGGCCTTAACTCATTCAGCACATTTTATTAAAAATGCGTTTTATACTCACTTAAGTGAGTTTGCTATCTGTGTCCCTCACCTAAGGATGACGTCAATGCAAGGGGACTGGTGGAGACCAGCTAATGCAGGCACAAATGCAGTATTGCATTAAAAATATTAAATATATCATTGAAAGTGTACTGTTGTAACTGTCCTGCCAGAAATCCCAGCATGGGATTTGTTCACCCCCCGCCAGTGCTATTAATTAAACACTAAACTCAGGCGTTACATTTTAAAAATGTATTCAAGTACCTTAACTATTGGGTCAGTTCTGCATCCAGACAGGCTACAGTTTTCGGCGGGAATATCTAAAGACTATTTAAAGCTGCTCCATTGTGACCTCCTCACCTTTGTCAGCTGTCACCCAGGTGAGCTTCCCGCCCTCCCAGCCCCCTGTCTTTTTGTCACGGCATTTATTTATATGGTTTGTCACTGTTGTCAAAATGAAATCCATCTTTATTCATATTGGTGTTCCTGGGCTTTTCTAGCCAAACACTAGATATTTATTATGGTTAAGGTTATGTTTAATAAAGTTATTTTATATTTATATTTGATTCCTATTTAGTGTATCTGAGTTAACCTATAAAATATGCAGTCATGCAGGCCATTCCTTTACCAAAATTATAGTGTTGGTGTTTTTATTTACTATTTTGAGGGTTTGGTTATGTTTATTTGTTTATTTAGAATGTCGCTTGAGTTCCATGGTACTGAAAGTGAAATGACAGTGATTGGGTCATTGAGGAGACAACATGGAACAACGCGTTGGTCCTTCCAGAAAGCATGGAACTATACCATGGAGCAGGATGTGACCCCTACAAATCTTGCTGCTTGGCTGCAGTGCAAATTGAAGTTTTAAAGCCCACAGCTATTAAAGCCCACTTCTGTCTGGCTGACAGAAGTGAATCAAGTGCTCTGAAAGTTCAATAAGTGATATCACTTTAACCAACGTTCATTTATTTACAGTACTCATTGGGGTGCTTTTATTTCAGTGCGAGTTGGTATTAATTTTATTAGCACAAGGGTATGGATTAGTGTATGGCATGTTAATAGAGATGTTTTGACACACCAGGTATTCATGGCTCTAGATTCTGGATATGTAAATCTGGATCTTAAATTAGACGTCTGCATTTGGGGCCACAAAAATGTGAACCAATTTTGGTGACCATGTTAAACTTTGCCTTGATGTGGTCTATGTAAATATATGCATGGCTATAAACCCTTGCTTTTATCGGAAAACTTTATAATAGAAATGTCTATTGAATTAGTTTTCAAACATTGATCAAGAGGAAGGCAAAACAAAACCCCAGAAAGGAAACTGCCAATATTGCTCCACAGAGGAAAAGCCATTTTGACTAGCTGTAGATGGGCAGACGTCTCCTAATTAACTTATTTTTGCCTCCTAGGGTTACCTCTAAATGACCCAATTCTTGTTAAAATGCCTAATTTTGCCATTGGAATAGGACAGAATCTGGAATATTTATGCCAGTTTTAGTCTGAAGAAACTCCCCTACAATCTTCACTAGACTTATGTTGAAATGCATGTAACAACCCTAAAGAAAAATTCATAGAATAGAATAAAAAACTTTGGAGGTGTCTTCAGTACCCCCTCACCATCTTATACTCACCTGTGCCCAACCTCGTTCAAGGAAAATAAAAAAATATACAGGGTTATTCACTAAAGGGTGTCAAGAGTTTGGGGAAGGCAGGAGAAGTGAGCAATCTAGGCCAAAATAGCTGATTTGGAAAAATTATCCAATTCAGCTCACTTTCTAGATCAGCTATTTTGGGCTAAATTGTTCACTCCTCCTGCCTTCTCCAAACTCTTCAACCTTTAGTGAATAACCCTGATAGTATTTTTGCTTGCACATGATTGAATAATGGAAGTTAGCAGAGCTTCACCTCCTTCACTAAAGCTGGCAATACACCTATAGATTATCTGCAGATTTTCTATGGTCAGATGGAAAAAGTGTAACGGATTCCTCCATCTGCACTAAACTGTGTCGATGGAGGGCCAAGCTTCAGTGTCTTAAGGTGCCCATGCACCTTACAATTATCTGCAGATTTTCTGTGGTCAGATGGAAAAAGTGCAACAGATTGGCCCAGGAGATCTGGAGGGAGACTTTTCAATTGCAGCAGCACTATTGTGGCAAGGTCCTCCCTACATGTGAGGAACGATACTGGCAACAATGGGAATTGCGCGTGCATTTCCTGGGAGAGCAGCCATGGGAGGAATGGCTGTCGGAGCTGGATTGGCTGCTCCAAATGGAACTCATGCTGGATGACGGTTATCGGGCGCTGCAGTCACCCAATTGTGTCCAGGGCTGGAGAACAACGATCCCACAGAGGGCTATGACTTCGGCGGCCCGGGACTTATATTTGAGGCACTCCAGGAGGATCCACAATTTGGGAGTGCACAGGAGTGGAGGTGGGAGGACATGCATGATTTTAGGGAGGTGGAACTCCCCCGTGAGCTCGGATTGAGGACTGATTTGGACTTTTTAGTTACACAGGAATGGGAGCTGGAACAGGCATACAAAAGACTGTTCGACACTGCTCAACAGCATGCCCCAGCAACCACAGATGTTTTGGAGCCACTAGTCCCAGCAGAAGAGCTGGCATCAGGGCAGAGTGCTGCTGACCTCTGCCCAGCACCACTAACACCTCTGAAGCTCCAGGGAGCCAGGGCAGGCAGCCCCTCTCCCCAACAGCAGGCTGATGCAGAGGAACTACTGATCCCAGCTGAAGAGCTGGCAACAGGGTTCCAGGGAGAAGAGGCAGCCGACCTCTCTCCCCAGCTGCTGACGAAGTTCCAGGAAGAAGAGGTAGCCGACCTCTCTCCCCAGTGGCAGATGAGCAGTCCAAGAGAGAGGAGGTGGTCGTCCTCCCTCCCCAGCAACAAATTGGGATACAGGAAGAGGAGGTGGTCGTCCTCACGCCCCAGCAGCAGTTTGGAATGCAGGCAGAGGAGGAAGCCAGCCTCCCGCCCCAACAGCAAGCCAGAACTGAGGATGTGGTTTCCCTAGCAGAAGTGCTGACACTAGGGCAGAGCACCACTGGCCTATGTCCCACACTGTTGCCTGTTCCAAACTTCATGGGAGAACAGGAAGCCGGCCTCTCTTCCATGAGAGGGCTTTGGTGTCAAGAAGATTCTGGCTTTACCTCTCTCCAGAGGCAGCATGTTTCTCAGAAAGGCACAGACGACATCTCGCCCCAGAGGCAGGGTGTCCTGTGGTTGAAACTTATGGACTTATGCTGCCCGAGAAACGCAGGTCCAAACCAGTTGGGGGACTGGGACCTAATTAGTCTACCTTTTAGAGGGGAGAAATGCCACAGAGCCCATCGTGACCTGGGCTCCTGGAGGGGCCTGGCAGCCTGCCTCCTTCCCACTTCCCTTCGACTACGGACCTAGGATTTTGGAGACCCCCCTTGTTTGGTTGAACCGGGTGTCCGGGGTCAATGGACGGCTGTTGCGGTGGAGCCTGGCCCTACAGCCGTCCAATTTGCCAATTCAATACCGGCTCTGGAAACCCAATGGTAATGCTGATGGACTATCCCACCAAACAGAACTGGAAGGGTGACTAACAGCTTGGACATCCCCAAGTGAACCCGTAGAGGGTCTCACTGGGTCTGCCATCTTTTAACTTGGATGAGCTATGTGACAACATGGTGATGAGTTTATAAGTTAAATGTGTATTGGTGTTGGTTTATGTTTAAGTGCATTATGCTGTGTGACCTGGTTATGAAAAGACTATCAGCACCATCCCTCGTTATCTCCCTTTGTACTCTGAAGGAGCTCAGAACAATGACATTCTGGCCAGGCTCTGCTATGGCTGTCTGGAGCTCGTTAGCAGGTGGACCCCTGTGGTGTTGAGCAGACCGATTGTCTGGGGAAGGCAGGGTGGATGTGATGGGATTATAATCTGATCTCATCACTTGCTGTATAAAAGTTTGTGCAGTTGCTCAATAAATCAGAGTTTGTTTAACCCTACACTTGTGTCTCGACCAGTGACTGGGCAAACTGAGAGCTAAAGATCTTCAGCTTACAATATCTCCTGAGCAAGGAAGAATACAGCGGCGGACATACTCATCCTGAATACTCGGGTCTGTCACATCAATGTCATCCACTTTCTAAACTGTATATTAATTGGCAAAAATCAGTCAAGTA
Organism: Nanorana parkeri; assembly: GCF_000935625.1. NCBI lineage: Eukaryota > Metazoa > Chordata > Amphibia > Anura > Dicroglossidae > Nanorana > Nanorana parkeri. The sequence goes on from NW_017306832.1 coordinate 877,224, forward strand.
TTGTTTAGCCACTCCTCGAGATGCATTATTTATTACATCCAACCTTCTGCACAATCACCTATTTTAAATATATATGTATTTTAATAACACAGCCCCCCTTGATGTTTCACTTCCTTAATATATTACTGCTTAGGGTTTTTGTTGAACTAAATTTCATGCTTGGTAAAACATTCCTATTAATGAAATAGGCAGGATAAATTTAATTAAAATGATATTGCCAACTAAGCCTCTGTATACACGGCAGAAAAACCTTGACCTCAATACCTAAAGACTTTATTAAAAAGCTACAAAGTCATATATTATTGTTCGTCTGGGTCTCCAGTTGTAGTAAAGGTAAACTAAACATACTGCAACATTCCACGTGGGGCTAGCATTAGCAGACTTCTGCTATCTGTTATCTGGCTGGCCAGCTTCAATACTTTATTTTTGGTTTATTCCCCAGGATGATTTGCCTTCCCACTGGCACATTATATCCGATGTAATAATCTAATAGCCTTCTTAAAATCTGCCCAATTACATATAATTTTTAAGTTGGTGTTCTGCAGTTGGATCAATTATATAACTATAAACCACATTTAAAGCTCGATACTGTATAAAATATTTCCAGAATAGTAAGAGGTATTTTCCACCACTTGCCAATGCACTAATAAATAGTTCCCAAGTGGCATCCTTCCTTTAATGTAACATCTTACAATCAGTGTGTTACGCATACATGGGGACCCTGGGACACCGTCATAAATTCCTATCATATCGCTTTCCCAGCAGCTAATAACTGTCTAATTAAATCCTTTATACTACCAATCCTACTCATTACTAGACTATAAAGTATTAATCACTAATCCCACAATAATGACACATATGTAAGAGTTTAGAAGCTGACTTCTGGCATTTAATTTGGGCTCGTCCAAATATATCAGCTTTTTGTTATGAGGATTTTTCTTTTTTTGTGTGTTAAAGTGGAAACAGCATAGCCATTCTTTTTCTGCAGCCATGCTTATCCCTAATTATTAAGCCTTTGACAGTATTGCAATTATTGCCAGCTTTCTTGACATATTAGGAGCTATGGGGTTGAATTACTAAATAGCATGTTTACTTTTCAAGGGCATTTTCCCTTTTTAAGGGAGTTTTCACTTTCAGTGAAGTGAATGTGGGGAAGTTGTGCCGACCTTAATCATTCAATCACAAGCTAGCAAAATTCTTTTTTTTTTCTTTGCATCTGGTTCGGTATTCTTTGCAAAGTGAATTTTAATTACATTCACTAAGCTAAGGGAAAATTCTTTTTTAAAGTGGAAATTTCCTTACAGAATCAACATGCTTTACTCCCTTAGTAAATCAACCCCTATAACCCTGCCCTGATCTGAGGACAGTTCCTATGGGTTGTAGTAATGGTTCTGCTATACAGTGGCAGCAATGCTACTTATTTTAGTAACAGCACAGCACCCTAAGTACCTCTTCACCTTTCACTCTGCCCAAAGAAAGTAGCTGACAACATATTACCTCCCTGTGTAATGCCTATTGAGTGTTTTGCAGTGCAGATATACTCCCAGGGTCATGTCCCAGTGACTATATCGCACTGCCATCTACAGCCTCTGTAGCAATTCCTCCTCCTAGGCTGCATCTTTTAAAACTGCATGTAGACCAGCTGGATTAAGTGACATAAATTTAGAAGATAATTTTGTTGGTACTTTTACTATTTATTCTTAAGTATGGGGTTTAATCAATGTACTCAGGGTTTCTCTACTGTATCCATCTGACATTATGCAGATAATGTGCTGCCACATAGAAAATTATTCAGTGCCTTTGTCTCTGTATTTCCTCCTCTGGTCTTGTAAATAGTGCCTGGGATCATGTGCAAGTTGGATGGGCATTTACCTCAAGCCAGAAACCAATCTTTATGAGCCAGACTGGTGAAGGTCCATATGGCTCCAGCTTGTAAATACTGCCCTGCATTAAGTATTGAATCAGCACTGCAAGGGTCTCTAAATGAGTCAACAATCACTTGAAATGAAGGAAATATTATTGAAGATAATGACTTATTGTTTATGTAGCCAATGGTTTGCTGGAAGCTAGGTTAAGTAGAATGTGTTACCTTGGTTTACTTTGTCACATGTACAAAATGTGTTAGCAATAATGTTGTGCTCCATAAAAAGCAAACTATTCTCAAGATTTCTGCCAACGTCAAAGGTCAAAGTTTGCAATTATTCCTTGATCAAAAAAGAAACATAAGTAACCATGTTTTCTTTACATAAGAGGGGATGATCGCATCAATGAACAATGGTGGTGAGGTTGCACATTGGAGTACTTACCGTATCTCCATAGCCAATGAAGAATTTATCTTCCAGCTTGGTCCAGAATGAGGAAATGCTTCTTTTCTTAAGATTTTTTCAGAGCTGTTTACGGTTAGTCTGCTTAGGCTAAGATCATTATCTCTGAAATGACACACACAAGCTAATTAGTTATATTGTCCAAAAATGTTGTTTAAGCATGACAATTGGTCAGCAATGGAGGCTTGGCTTAGTTTGGCCATACATTTTAGCAAGTGGCTGGATGGGCATGGATAATTAAGCTGTCTTTCATGCACTCCCATCATGCAGAGTTTTCATAAACAACAAATTTCAGCTTGCAGCCAATGGAGAGAAGAAGGGGGAAGAACAGCAGACACACCATCAGCACCACTTTTTCCATGAAGTAAAAATATATGGGGCAGATTTTCTCACCTACTTAATCCATTGTTCCTCCCCAAAGCCGGGCTGGTGGTCCCTACAGGACTCAAGGAAATTAGATTGTTGCCTGGTCTAAGTGAAAATAGCAGTCTGATGTCTGTAGAAAGCCTTAGTTTACACATTTTTCTCACATTAACTCATTGGCTACCAAAGAGCCAGGCAAGAAATCAGCACATGGGAGGAACCGCAAACCCAGGTATAGAAATTTTATTTACTGGCATTCCCATTGATTAAGATATTGGTGGGAAAATAAACCTGCCTTCAACCCCAAATTTGATTAACATTTTAGGTGGCCTACCTCTTCAAGAATAGAAATATGAAAAATTATGTGGAAATCAGGACATTTCAGTAAAAATGTTGCAATTTTGACTAAATGCATTGGAGTCAAGATGGAGTCATGGGGAAGGCAGAGATAAGGTGATTTTTGATTGTTTTAAAGGGTGAACTGGGCTTTAAATGGCTCAAGAGCGTTATAGAAAGTCCTTTCTACTGTTGTGGATCCTTGTGCCAAAATACAGCCCCTCCCTAACCCCATTACTTTACTTTTTTTTCACAGAAAGAAAGAAAAGAAAAGAAAAAATGTATTTAAAAATACACAAAAAAAAGGAATGAAAAAACAGACATGCAAAGAATACTAAATGGAATGAACGATACTACCCTAAAAACCACAGTCACCCACACAAGAAAACTCCCTCTATATAACAGAATACAATTAAAATATTTTTCAAGCAAATGTCAGCTAAGCAGCTCAGCAAGTAAAAAAAATAGAGTGTCCGCTTATGGCGAAGTTCTGAGGCAAATTCCATTACTTGGTGAGTTCTGAAAAATGCAAAAAAAATCCAAAGGATCTGCTTGTAAGGGTGAGCAAGGAAGCAGATTCTCCATTCTCTTTATTACTAAACAGCTACTGAATGAGCATACAGCTCTTTTTCTGTACACAAAATGTACTTAACCAACTACCGCTCCTTTAAATTCTTTCTCTGCCTCAGAATTACAGCGTATTGTGACAGAAATACAGTCTATTGCATTCATAAGTTAATATTAACAACAGCGCAAACAGGATATAATCTTTCAATTAAAGTTCTTGCATCAGTGAGTTTGCAGAATATGACTCTGTTCACCCCTGAATTATGGGACACAATTATAACAATACTAGTATGCCTTCGGTTTAGACATACAATGGATTTCCACGTTCCATTTATTTAACAGTAACCTTAATGACTGCCTAAAACACAAGATCTACTATCAAGATTATTCACTAAAGGGTGAAGAGTTTGTAGAGGCAGGAGATGGGAACAATCTAGGCCAAAATAGTTGTCCTAGATTGTTCACTTCTCATACCTTCACCAAACTCTTCACCCTTTTGTGAATAACGTCTCTGCCCAATCTTTATATACTGCCCTATTAATTCTGTTTATCTAAAGGCAACATTTTTACACCAAAACCTTTTTTTTTTTTTAGATTTGGATAGAGTGGAAAGAGGTTAAATGCCTCTCAGGTACATTTACTCTTTTTATATGTCCTGGTGACCACTTTTACAGGGAATGATAGTGAAGGAGGATCCAAAATGTTGCATTGTCACTAAAACAGGAAGTCTTCCAATTGTGGGCACTTGTTACAGGGACAAATGTCTAGCTGACAGGAGTTTAACCATTCTCTACTCTGAGAGACAAAAAACAAAAAGGAGTGCCTCCATAGTGTAAAACGAATTTTAATGATAAAAACGCACAACTATATTGTACTTACAAAAAGTCGGTAGTAAAAAGGCATGTAGAAAACATTGGGATGTCAAATCATCTAGCAGCGGAAGTCTGAAAAGATGTGCAGAATCAGCGTCCACTGCTCCTGTGTGGTCTCGGTTTACATGTTTCTGGGGTACACCCCCTTCCTCAGAACCTCTAACAAACCTCTTACAATTTCACATGTAGTTTACTAATTTGTATTGATATTGTCACAGGAGTGAGATTGGAGCGATGGCCACCCCCCAGAAGGAAGGACAGTGTCGGCACCAATTCAGAGATGATTTGAGGATCTACAGCTGAGTGATACACAAATAAAATACATTTTTGTTAATAGTTAAGGGGCTTGAATGCATTTTTAATGTTTAACTCCTGAGTTTAGTGTCACTTTAAATATAGGTGTTAGGCTATTATAATTTAAGATCAAGGTCAGTAAAAACTGCATGGCCTATGTTCTTTTAGAATGACTAATTCACACAATAGTTTCAGATGTGTGCTTTTAAGCACGGCTACAAAACTGCCTTAGAGGAAGTTACTTCATAAACACAGTCTCTGCTACTTGAAGAAAAATGTGATTAATCTTTACAGTAGGGGAATGGAAAGAACTGTGGTCTAAACAAAGACTTCTTAACCTCCCTGGCGGTATGATTATTCAGGATTTTAGGTACCAAAAGCGGTACATTGTTTTTCAAGCAAATATGTTGTTTTACATTGTAGGCCTGTAGTTCTTAGTAAATCCTAGGAATAACTCACCTAAATCTGTCCAAACAAGAGTCCAGTAGACATCCCAGGTATGATAAAGTTTGAAACACGAAATTAAAAAATT
>NW_017306832.1:882591-919381 GCF_000935625.1 Nanorana parkeri
ATTATTTATTATATTATAATTTCTTAAAAATGTGAAAAAGTGTCAGGCAGGGCACTGGACAAAGCTCTAGGGACAAAATTGAAGTGAAATAGTTTGATACATAAGTGTAATCATAGCAGATTACATTGTATTGTGTGTATTCTGTGTATATTACAACTTTTCACTTTTGAATTTCCCGCCGGCTGTGACGCTCGAAAACGAAACTAAAAGTCAGATGCCGGCTTTTAGTTTAATTTTCGAGCCACGTACAGCAGAGGACGCCGCGGGATCGCAGGGACAAGGTGAGTGTCACTTTTCTGTGCAGCCCCAAGTCTGGCTCGGGGTTACCGCTCCTGGTACGGAAAATTCACCCCGAGCCAGACTCGGGAATACCGCCAGGGAGGTTAAGGGAAATTTCACCTTTATGAAAAAATTAATAAATGCCTGCTAATAAATTAGCATTTATTTTATTTTATTTAGTTATGTTTTTATTTTTGCATAGAAACCAATAAATGGACATGATAGGCGGCAGAAAATTCAGCTCAGTTCATTCGGATTTTTCTTCATTTCGTTTTTGGGGATTCAAGTGCAAAAGTCAATTCCGGGATTCGGACGAATACGAAATTTTTGTCAATTGCGGGTGAGTTAAATTATATTTTACAAACAAATTCTGTGTCCCTCAGAGCTCCCGCCTATGTGCATTCACTAACACTGTGTCTCTCCTCCTATCCCCTCTAATGATATAGAGTGTGCATGCGCCCGCATACACGTCCTCCTGCACAGCTGTTCGGGAAGCTGGATTCTACATCTGGTAGTGAGCGGCGCAGACACAGGTAGGTTTTTAACTCTTTGCCAACGTTTGCCCCCACACACACACTTACCTGTGGTTGCTTGTCACTTCCGCAGGGTCTGGGGTGACACTCAGTGTTCCCCAAACTTCCTGGTTCTGAGGGAGCAATTGGCTCCTTCTGCTGTCAATCAATTTGTTGGGAGGAGAGTGGTAGAGGGAACAGGGGTGTGGCTTGCAGCATGCTGTGTGTCTATAGAGGCACACAACTAGAGAGTGAAGAAATATAAAAGTTGAAAGAAGAATAATTAATTCATGTGGGCCTCCTAATCATTAAAATAAAATAAAAAAAACTAAGGTTTAAAAGAGAACTATGGCCCAAACCTTTTTTGCCATAGTTCTCTTTAGGGTCACAGCATGACATATACTAGTGTCCTCCTGTGACCCAAAACTCAGCATATAGCGGCCTATTGCCCACTATATGCTGACATCACAGAGCCGCCCTGCAGCTGGGATGGATCTTGACAAAATTACCGGGATCCACCCAGCTCCCTGGAAGGCAGTTGGCTCTGTCACTCTAGAGGCAGAGCCAGCTGTGCCCGCCCATCAGTCAGCGCCGGAGGAACGGAGAGGGGGGGTGGGGTGGGAGTATGTGATTGTTCAGTTGTCCATCAATAGAGCTGACATGTGACAGCTGCAGTGTCACACGTCGGCTCTAAATATGGGGATGAGTGTATTTCATTCTCCCCATAATTCTCCTTTAATACCCTTTTAAGCGATGACCTCATCAATATACAGCCATACCTTCATTGCCAAATCACAAGCTGGGGTCTATCCCTGACCAAGCTGTATTGCCTAACTAAAATGAGATTTACAGAGGTCACAGCCTGTGCAGGAGTGGCCAGGTCACAAGGAAATACAAATATTTTGCAACGTAATATACACTGGAATTATAGTATACACACTTTTAACTATATATTTAGTTCCAGCTAAGTTTTTAGTTTATTACAAGCTCTACTTTCCTGGCAAAATAAGTAGGACAAGATAGAAAAATAATTAACTTTGTATTTTTATAACTATCTTGTGGCTTTATGCTTGTACAAGCCCTTAAAATATCAGCTGCCACAGCACACACTGCGGCACAAAGCAGCATTTATTAAACAATTGCAATTATATTTTGTTATTCTGTTATAAAGCAAAATAAAATTGAATGTGCCCTGTGTTTGGTGTGTCTGCTTATTTGAAGGCTCAAATTTGGTGTATTCTCTCAGCTAGCGGTGCGTTCCTGTCAAATGGTTAACACTGTTACCTGTATTTGGGAGTTTTGGGAAGTCTGGGTCAAATAGAATTCCAGAGCAGAGGAGGAACTGACAGAGGTTTAAGTGCGAGAATCTGAGACTCATAAAGACGCACCAGCACCAAATAGTGAGAATGAAAGCCACAAACACAGAACAGATTAAAAGGAGAACTATGGGGTAAGTGTTTTTCCCCATAGTTCTCCTAAGGGTCACGGGACGACATAAACTAGCGTCCTCCCGTGACCCAAAGCTCAGTATATCTTGAGCTACAGTTCGTGGTTTACTGAGACTGCCGCAGCCGGGATGGATCCCAACATTACTGTCGAGATCCACCCAGCTGCGTGAGTGACAGCTGGCTCTGCCTATCTAGAGGCAGGGCCAGCAGGGCCAGCTCCCCCGTGCGTTCCGCCAGTCAGCGCTGGAGGATCGGACAGGGGAGGGGGGGAATCCCTGCAGGGAGCTGTGACAGTCACGGCTCTCTGCAGGGACATGATCGAGAAGTGAGCGAGCAAAGGTATGTATTCGCTCACTTCCCGATCTATTGAGCCGACGTGTGACAGTCTCATTGTCACAGGTCGGCTCGAACTATGAGGTTGAGTGAAAATCACTCCTCATAATTCTCCTTTAGATGCAGGTCTACCAAACACAGAATTGGTAGGCTAGCCACAGTCAGGCCGATGTTTCCCCAAGAATGAGTAGAAAGACATCTGGCTTTTTTTGTAAAGAGGGCTCTGAGTTAAACGAAAAATATTTGCTAAAAATATTATATTCAAATAACTGTATACAGGCAATACAAATAATTATAGTAGTCAGTATATTAATATCCGGGCAAATAAAATCTTAACTCTTGCAGTGGGGCTACCTGGGCAAAAGTGCTCATTTTGCCCAGGTAACATTGATCCCGGCTGGCTCCTAGACCGTTCCCCCTTCAGCCTCTCTCCCCCTCCATTCCAGCAAGGTCCCTCAGCATCCTCAGGTCCTATACACTGTACAAGACATGATGACTCACTGGACCTTAGACCCCTGAAGCAAAGGGAGAGTGAGGCTGACTGGACCAGTCTAGGAGCAAACCGGAATTGCAGTTCTGGTGAGTATATCTCTGTTATTTTAGCTCCCTAGACAAAACAAGCACTTAACACCTGCAGTGTGTTTGGGTAGCCTCACTGCAAGGGTTAAGATTTTACTTGCCCGGAGTTCTTCTTTAATTCTTTGTTTTTATTTCACATGCCTTTATTTCTATTTTACTCCAGCTTTACACACAGACCAATCAGTCCAGCAAATGTGACAGTGACAGGTCTTGGGGCAAACTACAGCACAGCCAGGGATTCTTATTCATAGCATATACTATAATTATTTTTGGTTTACAAACGTTTTATTACTATTTTATTTCCAGGATACTATTCATAATTCTGCACTTATAGCGTTTGCAAGTTTTTAAAATGGAGCCCCAGCTAATAGGTTTTAATTTATTTTGGACAGAGTTGGGGAAGGTTCAGGATCCCTGTTTATTGCTGTTTGGAACTTCATGATGGAAATGTCGCCTCCCCTTGAGTTCCAGTGACAACTGTCACTGAAAAATCAAATGAGGGAAGCTCCTTAAAGAGGCACTTTACCCAAATCTTTAAAATTATAACAAAGACACCTTTCGAAATGTTTAGTAATAACAATCTACAACCAGATACTTATAGATCATTGGTGGCATTTTATTTTTTGCATATCTTATTTTTCTTTTCCTCCCCATTCTTCTCACAGTGACCATTTTTACTAAGGGCAGATGAATCCATCTCCCCTTACTCCCTGGAGCTCTGGAACATGTGACTAGAACATGTGACCATGCACATCATCTAAGGCAGGGGTGGCAGACTCTGGCCCTCCAGCTGTGGTGAAACTACAAATCCCATGATGCATCTGCGAGTCGTGTCCGTGAGAATCTTGCAAAGCCTCAAGGGACTTGTAGTTCCACAACAGCTGGAGGGCCGCAGTTTGCCACCCCTGATCTAAGGGGAAAAATATCTGTCCCTGAGATCTCACAAGATTTTTCAGTTTACAGGTGAGATCTTCCCAGCAATGCACTGTGTTTTAACCTTCCAAGGATGCATCTCTTAGTCATGGGCTGCATCACTAATGTCTAAGAGAACCAGGAAGTGGAAAAACAGTAATTGTAAGTAAAAGGAAAATATGTTTATGTAACTAATCAATGTAAGATGATTTCACATCAGCATGCTGATTTTCAGTGAAAGGAGGTCAAGGTCCACTTTAACAGGTAAGTAGGCATTAATAAACACCTGACAGTGGTTCTAACCTTTCCACACTTCATAACCGTCCAATACCTTTTCTGTTATCTCATTTTGCCTAAACTGGAGTTCTAATTGTATGATTTATTGCAATCACCAGCTGATAGTGTATTCATAAACCAATTATCACATAATGCGCAGCCCTACTCTAAAACTTCTACTAATCTTACAATGACACTTTCCCCAATCCAAACCCATATCAAGATGATAGGGTTCTTGTCAAATATAGGATGAAAGAACAATCAATAAGGAAGAAGACATTTACAGTATATTCCTAAGTATGTACAGTATACATGTAAGAGACTTACCTGCAGATGGACTCCTGCTCAAAAACGTGCACGCAGACAATTATGTAATCCATTACCCAAAGTTCCTGGAAAACACGTGAACGCACGTGTACGGGAATGTTTATGCACAATAGCGCACGTACGTGAGCGCGTACAGGTGCACACTCATTAGCGTGCACACTATACTATTTAAACAGACATAAAGCCATGACCAAGTTGCTGAGTGGTCTTCAGCTTGTCCCTGTGTGCCGTGTACTCTGTTCTTGTATCCTGACGTCCTGTGTATGAACCCGGCTTGTGACCATTTGACTTCGCCTCCTCCTCCTGATTCGGTACCTCTGCTCTCTGATCTGCTGTGTATGACCCTGGCTTACGTTTCCTGACCCTGCTCCTGATCTGTGATTCGGCACCTCAAGATTCGGCTCCCTCTGTATGACCTTGGCTTGAACCTGACTTACCTCCTGGTCTGCCACTTGGTGGATCGCTCCATCAGCATCCTGAGCAACGACATCCCGCCAGTGCTCCGTTGGCCTCATACCTGTTGCCTGCTCTGGTTTCAAGAGGTCCCGGTGTCATCTTGGTCCTGCAAATTCACCAGCTGGTCCAACGCACTCAAGCGCCTCCTCAAGAACCAGCCAGCCACCAGTACCGGCACCTGTGCTCCACTCTGTCCTTACATCCCCTGTCACTACTTCCAGAGTTGTGGGACAAGAGGTGCACGGGCTGCCCCCTTCTCAGCTGAGTCTCCAGTCAGGTACGTGATAATACATTTCAGGTAGTCAGAATATAAGATTTGGGGATACATTTGTGGGACAAAGGAGAGCTATTTTGTTTCATAGCTGATTTCCTGCTCAACATTACATAGTTACATAGTATTTGAGGTTGAATAAAGACATTAGTCCATCAAGTCCAACCTATTAGGATCTCATTCTAGGAGTACCTGTACCCCTGTATATTGCGGTCCCTTAAGAAATCGTCCAAAAGTTAGATTAGATTAAGATAAACAAATTATATTGAATTATACTACCGACTTCTGTATAACTATACTGCCTCCCTGGGTTAAATTATGGTTCACAAGTGGCACGTTCAATAACTTGTTTGTTAAACTAAATTTAATTTATACCACCGCCCTGGAATAAGTTACACCGGCCTGGTTAAACTTCAATTTTTTTTACGCCACTTAGCCTCCAGGCACTTTGTTCCCAAGCCCTGTGTGAGCAAGCTCAAAATGAGTGATGCACTAGTTTATAATACACCTGCTCAATGAGAGACACCTGAGCTCAATTAACCCCTCCCCCTAACAGGAGCACTGCAAACCTGAGGGGGGAAAAAAAGGGAACAGTTTAAAAACTGACAGAAAAGGAAAAATAGTTTTTAAATACTAAAAAAGGGTCTAAAAAAGTAGGAAGGAAGCAGAGACAACAAGTATTCCAAAAATCAAGCACTCAATATATCCCAAACAGTTCAAATCCAATTTTTTAACGCCACTTAGCTACCAGGCACTTTGTTCCCAAGCCCCGTGTGAGCTGATGGTTATCAGAATTTGTCTCTCCTTTGCCTAAAATAACAGAATATAAGCAAGAGGCAGCACATACAGGCCTGTATGATCAGGTTGCCCAAGATTTCTATTTCTAAAATCTCGGTGGTATATCTCCAACAGATTTGACATCCACAAGGACATTCCAGTAGGTGGTTGGAGAAAGTGTCAGAGTTTCATATAATTTGGGAAATAAAGGAAGTGACACAAAGAATTACATTTTCTACTCCAGTAGTTTAAAGAAGAACTCCGGGCATAACTATTCTTAACCCTTGCAGTCAGGCTACCCCTGCATTGCAAGTGTTAAGTGCTCGTTTTTGTCTAGGGACCAAAATAAAAAAAATAAGTTATTATCACCTGAACCTTATATTCCACATTTTCACAATTCTTCATTGTAAGGGCAGATATCAAATAAACATAGGCGCTATACACTGATTAGCCATAACATTATGACCACCCACTTAGTATAGCCCTTTTGTTATGAAAACAGCCCTGACATGTTGAGACATGGACTCCAGTAGACCTCTGAAAAAATTATATGGTATGTGAAGTGGGGCCTCTATAGATTGGACTTGTCTTTCCAGCACATCCCACAGATGCTCGATTGGATTGAGATCTGGGAAATTTGGAGACCAATTTAACACATCAAAATTGTTGTTGTGTTCCTCAAACCATTCTTAAACCATTTTGGCAGTGTGGTAGGGCCTATTATTCTGCTGAAAGAGGCCACTGCCATGAAGGGGTGTACTTGGTCAACAACAATGTTTAGGTAGGTTCTACGTGTCAAAGTAATATCCACATGAATGGTAGGACCCAAAGTTTACCAGCATCACATTGACTCCCCCGGCTTGCCTTCTTCCCATAGTGCATCTTGGTGCCATCTCTTCCCCAGGCAGGCAACACACATGCACCCGGCCATCCACATGATGTAACATACTTCATAAGACCAGACCACCTTTTTCCAGTGCTCCATGGTCCAGTTCTGATGCTTACATGCCCATTGTAGGTGCAACAAACAGCAATGCACTGTATGTTCAGACAACTTTCTATCAAACCAGTATTAACTTTGTCAGCAATTTGAGCTTCTGCTTCCAACACAGAAACTTCAAGGATACAATGCTTACTTGCTGCCTAAATGTATCCCATCCACTTCCAGGTGCCATTGTAACAAGATAATCAATGTTATTCACTTCACCTCTCAGTGGTCATAAAGTTATGGCGGACCGGTGTATATATAAATATGTATACATTATGTGCTAAATATGATTTACCAATGTACATCGCTAAAGATACTTACTACTACTTGAAACCAATATATTCAATAAATATAAATTGATAATACATATATTCCCCAAAAGGTGCAATATACAATACGTTTTTCCGTCTATAAGATTCCCCCATGTATAGGACGCCCCCCACTTTTCTTACCCAAAATTCAGAAATCAATATTTTTCATGCTCTTTTACATAACTGATTACATCCAGTTTAAATTTTGCAGAGTAAGACCGTCGCTTACTGGTATTTTTTTTTGTTTTCTGCCATTTTTATGGGCTCAGAATGCTCCCACATTACCGCTCCCTGTTGCATCTGGGCACTGGCTATACACTCTCCGCAGCATCAGCTGACGTCGGGTACATAAGGCCCATGATTGGAGAAAACCTGATAGCTTGTCTCTGCAATCGGAAGTTTCACTCGTGAGGCTAGTTTGCAGAGGTATCGGCAGTTTCGCAACCGCGGTTCTCCTCTCGGCCCACCCGTGTATAAGATGCCCCTCCATTTTTAGGTAAATATTTTTAAGAAAAATAGTCTTATACATGGAAAAATACGGTATATAGTGCAATGTACATAAGTAAATCATAAACAAACCATTAATATCAAAGTACAAATGACATTGTGCAAAGTCTGTGCAAAGCTCCTTTGAATAAATGTGGTAAACGAATTCCAATAATCAAAACACGGGAATAATCTTCAGACTCCAGGGCGTGGGTATTTTTCAGTATTTGGATATACTGTATGCATTCATGGCTATAAAGACCTTTTTTAATTAAGCCGTCCACCTCCTGTGGTGAATTTAAGAGCTTTTGGGAAAGACACTGTTGAAGGAGTTGTTATATCATTAGGATTACTTTGCAGAATCAACCATTTACCAATATAAAATACCTGGCATGACACTGCATTCTTAAGCGACATCCTTCTCCTATAAGATTTGTTTATTACATGTGTCCAAAGGCAAATGTGCAGTTTCAAGGTTTTTTAAAGCAGAATTCTGGACACCCCTGCATTGCAAGGGTTAAGTGCTCATTTTGTCTAGGGAGCTAATGTAACAAAGATATACTCACCCGAACCACAATGCCGGCTTGCTACTACACTGCTTCCTCCAGGCTGTCGCCTCTTCCTCTTCAGTGCAAACGCGAACATCTTTCATCCACACAGATTCCGTTTGTTTGCGGCTATTACATATCCCATGCCTGTCACCGCTGCAAGTCTCTGAAGCGATCCTTCTTCTGAAATTCCTGGTTGCGGCGGAGGAGATTGAGGGCAGAGGAACCATATGCTCCTTCTGCTGTCAATTAGCCTATTGGGCGGAGAGGAGGGGCGTAGCCTGCCGCAGTGCTGTGTGTGTCTATGGACAAACACAGCCACTTCCAGGCACGGCCAGAAACGAGCACGCACGGGTGCCTCCATAGCAGCCGCTTAGCTGATGAAGGCACCCTTCCAGCGGGCAGGAGAAGAGCGCTGCGGGGAGCCATTAAAAAATTAGGAATTTAACAAGGATTTCTCGCTGTATGGGCCTCCTATTTATAAAAATAAAAAAACACATGAAGCTTTAAGCTTTTAACTTTAAAACATCGCCTTTGGACCATTTTTGTTACTGAGGTTTTCTGTCCTTTCACGGCCATGCAGTTTTTACGCTTGGCACATTTGGGATCTATTAAATTGACGCAACCTCATCTTTTATATTTTACCAGGGGAAAAAAAGTACATTATGTTGTGTTTGTGTGCAATAAAATTAATTTAAATGGGTTTGATAAACAGTTGCTCTAATACTGTCTGACATAAAAATTGCAACTGCCATCATTTTATTCTACACGGCTTCTGCTTTCAGAAAATATACACTATTTGGGGGGGGTTAAGTAACCTTCAGGCCTAAAATGTGCATTTTAACACGTGCGTGTGAAGGGGAAATTGGAACAGCCATTTTATTTATAGCATATTTTGTTTTAATCAAGTATTGCCTAACATCCTGCATTCACCTTATGTGATGCCCACCAAAGAATGCTTCTTCAAATCTATTTACAAGGAAATGGGTTCCTGTGTACAACAGATGTCCTTTTAAGAAGAATCGTAAACAACATGTGTTCATCACCTCTGCAGATGCCATCAGAAAGAAGATTTATACATAAAAGGACATAGTTAGTCCTGTTCCGATGCTGCTCAAATATATAAATTGTGTAAAGACCCCAGCCAGAGCAATGTTGATTCCAATACTCTGTATGGTATTGCTCTCCATGCATGCACGTACAATAAACACTGTTACTTTTTCAATTTGGCTTCAGCAGTCAACGTTATTGAAACTCCTGAGTTTGGGTTTCCCTGACACGCAGAAGGATTAAATAATTTTTTATTGACTTGAAGTGTGCTTCCGAACTTACTAGCAAATGTTAGAACTTCAAGAAGAGTCAATTCCTCAGCACAGTCTCACCCTTCCTCCCCTCTTTTGAAAGTATCTAATTATCGTTTGTGCCGGCCAAGCTCCACTGTTCCTCGCTTTCCTTCCCTGCAAAACTTTTTACGTAGCAGCTGGGAAATAGTGAAGGGGAATACTATAGCATGTCAATTGAGTGACAGCTCTGAGTATGTTGGGACTCTTGATATTTCATATAAGATGGCTGCGCCCAGCAGCAGTTTTAGGGCTTTTGGATGTCTACACATGTGAGGCTTTTACAGGTACATAACATGCCTAAAATATGTTGCACATATGTGCATTTAACCTATGAACAGATTGTTGCTGAAATAAATGGGGTCTCTTTCATTTTAGTGTCATTATACAGTAAATGGTGATTGGAGATGGTAGCAAAATATTTTTATGACATAAAATGCAAAATATACTACATGTATTATTGACAATTATAGTCTTGTATTTCCTTCCACTTGCTGCTGCTTTTCGGGTTCATTGAGCAATAAAGGCAGCACTTCTCGGGTAGGGGACCCTGAACAGCAAACAGCCCAGGGGCCAAATAATACAATCTGCCACTGGAGCAAACCCTTAAATGCATAATTATTATGATTATATTAAACTAAAAACATGTTCTGACAAAGAGAAATGGTGCCCTTTGTTTGTGCTTATGAAATACAATGATCAGATATTTTATTATCTCTGAAAGGTCTGTTACCAATATGAGTCATCAGTACAAAAACACCATTTATCATCACAACTGATTTATATCTGCAACCCTTCAAAATATACTGTACACAAGACATCGAGCACCACCTTTCATTTTCCACCAAGCGCGTGTAGACTGCACCCTTCTGACAAACACAACTCTTTCTGGAGTTGAAAACAAGGCAAATCTTGCTAAAACTGGGACTCTTGGGAGCTAGGCAGAAGAGACTTGTTGTGTCTAATACAGAATAAAATAATGAAGTGCAAACTTAGAATAAAATTAATTTGGTACTTCATAATTAGAAAGTACACATTTGGCACACAGAGTGAATTCTTGTGTTTTCTGATTAAGTACTATACTCAAGAGACAAATATTCTTAAGTGGGGGTACATTCAAAACATAAGCCGAATACAGTAAATGCACTTGCAAATGCAATTCATCCAATTTGTCCTCTTACTATTACCGAAAAAAAAGCTACTTCATCAGCAGCTGTAATTTATTAGAGGCGCATAATATTCACATAAAGCATGATTCAATATGTGAACATAAATTACTAATGTGCATTGGAGTGCACCAATAAAAAGCGCATAATTGAAACCTCTCTGCAATTTTCTTGTCAGAAACATGGAAAAGTAACAGGCTAAGCTAGTAGCTTTTAAACAAAATACACTGACTTTTACAATTCGGGTACAAGTGGAAAACATCAATAATTAGATTACCTTGTAACTGCATAAGAAAACATGAATGTTCATCAGACACTAAACTCTTTGTTCATTTAACTTATTCACACCTCATAGCTTTCTCAAATAGGCAAGGGAGAGGCCCAGGTCATTATCCTGGTCAAAACTACATGGATGTGTATTTTAAAAAAAAGCCTATTTAAAAAGGTCTATTTATAAATATTCTCACATAAGAAAGTTGTGTAAATCTTGTGTGAAAAATGTATAAATAGACTCCCTTTTGTCAACCTTGCCTCACCTAAAAAAATACAAATTGTAATCCAGTAGCTTTTGTTTAGGGGACCCTTCAAACCTATCCATGAGTATGGTAATGCATATGTGTAGGTGTAAACCTTAATTCAACCAACTTTCGGCTATGTACTGGACATGATTCGGGCAGCTGTAAAGCCACCTGATCACTTCTAGCAGCCCTGCAGCATGAAGCCACCCTCATCCCCCACCCCCATCGACATTCACCACCAAAGCAGGTGTTGGCAGCTGGAGGGGAGGGAGACCAGTGAACATACTTTTGCCAATCTCCTCTCTATATCATGAACCCGGAAGAGACAAGGATTTGTTCACTTCCAGGTCCTAAGATATTATTCCCCGTCCTATGTGGTCAGGGATGAAGCAAATTAAGCAAGATCTGTGCTTGATTAGCTTCACTGAGCTACAAAGGTGACTAATATCCCAAAATGTCTCCTTGAAGAGAACCTGTCACCTCCAATGTGTTATCACATAGGGGGCTTGTTATCCCCTTAAGTGATAGTAATAAAGGTAAGAGTAAAAAAAGTTTTACAAAATCATACAAAAGGCCAAATAAAAACAAATAAAAACATGCCAATTTTTTTAAAGTCACATAGACACACATATTTATTATAGGTACATATACAAACATCGAGCGCACATAAGTAAGAAAAATACGATTGCACCATACATGAACCACATGCCAAGAGTGAGAGCAATAATTCTAAGGCCATTATTCATGGTTAGCTCTTAATGGATGACCTGTAGAGGCTTTTAAAGCATCGCCTGTGGACAGTTTATGTTACCAAAGTTTTTTTGCTGTTTCACGGACGCATGCAATTTTGAGGCTTGATATGTTTGGT
The DNA here is from genome assembly GCF_000935625.1 of Nanorana parkeri. NCBI lineage: Eukaryota > Metazoa > Chordata > Amphibia > Anura > Dicroglossidae > Nanorana > Nanorana parkeri. The sequence goes on from NW_017306832.1 coordinate 894,987, forward strand.
ATCTATTTCTTATCTATTTCATATCTATTTTTTCAACGCCTCTCTCATCTTTTATATTTAATATAATACACAAAACATTGGGCATTATATTGTGTTTCTGTACACTAAAATTAATTTTAATGCATTTGTTACTGACAATTATGGTTTGATAAACTCTTGTGCTAATATCGTGACAAATATAACAACAAATTCCAGCTACCACCATTGTAATTTCATAGGGTCTCTGCTCTCAGAAAAAAATATATTTTGGAGAGCTTAAAGCAATTTTCAGGCCTAAAATTTTAATTTTAACATGTGTGCAAAATATGCAAAAAAGGCTCTTGCAGCAAAAGGGTTAAAAGCACACTGCTCTACAGTGTCTAGATGTAAACCAGCCACCCAAGAAAGAATGGGATTTCTACTCGATAGCAGCTCGAAATACATTTTTATGCTGTAAAATTAATTCGTTTTTCTGCAGGAAAACATACAGGGGGGAAACTGGAGCAGACAGAATCTGGAGCAGTTGACCATGGTAACCAATCAGCATCTCTCTTCAGTTTGTTCAGTTAAGATTTGAAAATGAAAGAGAGATACCGATCAGTCACCATGCATAGCTGTTCCAGATTTTCTCTGCTCCAGTTTTGATAATCGCTCTCAATGTCTTTAGAGCAATTCCTTGAAACTTGTTGATATTGGCCCACCGGAATGCCCTTAGGTTTGGTGGACGGAAACTTTTAGCATGTGTTTCCAGCCATTGGTTTTCAATAAAGAGAGGTCAATAGTAACAGTATGTGTTAATAAGTTTAATAGGTATGCTGTGCTGCCCATACTGTGTAACCTTCACACCAGTCCTGTAGCCTTCATCAGTCCCCTTGGCATTTAACACTTCCAGAAATGTCAGATGCTTGTGCCCCCCACCACAAGTTAAGGTTCCATCCTCCAACCCCTACATCACTTTTGAGTTTTTGTAGTGACGAAGTCCAAAAGATGGACAGTCAGGAACTATGAGTGTAAAGGGTGCAAATATTGTGGTATGCCATATTGAAGCAAGAAGAAAAAAAGAAGAGGAGGAGGTAAAATGGCCATGACTAATGGAGCAGCACTGTTCACATGAGGATTGTAGTTTTATCACGACCTCTGGACAAGGATAAGGATTTGTACCGTAGATTGTAAGCTCCTTGAGGGCAGGCACTGATGTGCATGTACAATATGTGAAGTGCTGCCTAAATTGATGGCGCTATATAAATACCTGCAGTAATAATAGTAATAATAATAAAAAACATGAGTCCCATGATTCAGACTGCACTGGGAGGGGTTGGGCTCATCAGCTAACTCTTTCTAATCCAAATAAAACTGGCTCTATGGAAGTTGTGTGCACCACATAGGGCATGACAGTTGCGACTGACACCCCTTGTAGCTGAGGGAGTGTGTCTAAAACAGTCAGTGGGTCTTGTGGAAGGCTGGGCATTTGCAGACATGAAATGTGCCTGATGCAAAGCCTTTTAATTAAAAATCAGAGCCACACAATGGGGAGGAATGGGAGAGAAGAATAAAGAGCAGCACAGTTTTCCACCCAGCACCAGTGGCAGAAGTACATGCAACAGCAAAGGGGAGGCTGGATTGCTGCTTTAAATACAGATATGGGTTCCCCAGGTTGCCTTCTACCGGTATCTATTATTTCCCACATAGACCTACACTGAACATCTATTATTGTGATGGGCACCTGTCCTTCAGTGTGCATGCACATCTATGGGTTCTACAAAGATGATTGGGAGAGCTTTCTTAGCTCCCTATTCTCTTCTATATAGTTTGCAGTGCGAACAGAGCTCGGAAAAAGTCCAGGCAGTGACACTGTAGGTCCATGCTTCATCTGAGGTCTGTGTGGGGGCATAACAGATAGGAGAGGGTGAAGAAACCAATGCAGGGTGTTTAAGTTATATAGTGTTCTATAGTGTGCTTGTATTTAAATCCATATGGATTATAGATAAGCAAATGAACTGTGCATATACTTGAGGATCGGCGGGTATGCTAATGTACAGAAAGTCTAAAACTTTTAAAAGTAGGCAAGAAAAATAAGGAAGATGGGAGCCCATGAGCTCCATATCTACCAAAAAATAATGTAAAGTTTAACTCCAAGATAAGCAAACATTATCCAAATAACAAACTGTGATAAGCAAATTTCTTTGAAATATAAAAGCCATGTGTATTCTTACTTCCCAGATAGCAAGAAATTGTGCTGCAAGTTTGAAAATGACTTGCTAAACTCTTGCAGACTTGCCAAGCTTCACAATTTTGTTGCACAATTACAGCAAGTCTGCATTGCAAGTCTCCATACCAGCGAGCTTGCAGAGCTCTGGCTAAGACCTGCAGGACTCTTGCTGTAGACTTGCCAAGCAAATTTGCTACAAATTCAAAAAGCGTCAACCAGAACTTGTGCTGCAAGTGTTCTGCAAGTCTACAACTTGCCAGAAATGTGTGCAGCAAGTTAACAAAATTACAATTTAACCACGACACAAGTTTGTGGCAAGTTATCCTTGTTATCTGGGTTGGTGTGCTTTGTGTATTTTTTCCAGATCTCTGCAGTAATCCAGTGTGAAACTATTTCTCTGTGCATAAGTTTCCTGTAATAAAGACCAGTTACTGCTAGACCTCTCTCCTAGTGCAGGGTGGCTAGTCTTGTATCTGCCTCCTCTTGTAGTTATCGGCAGACAGCCTGTATTGGGTGGGGTCTGCTGGGTCCCTCCCACATTTCTACCCACTGCACAGGTCATGTGCAGCACAGTGTTGGTGTCACTGCTACTTTTACAAGGTAATAACTGCATCCGATAAAAGGCATTTGGTCCACAGAAAGTAGATTTCTATCCTCAGTGGCTATTGAGGAAAATATTTAAACATATGTTTTTGTGCCCGGAGTTTAGCTGTAAAGTAGAAGTGAAATTATGTTACAAAACTCTGCAAAGGCTCCCTTGTCTTCCTCATTACTTTTTGTAATTACAAATGCAGACTTGCATGGAATCCTAAGGGCTGCTCGCATAGCAACTCTCAACGGCTCAATAGGCTATCCACACGTTTATGCAGCTGACTAACACTTGCACGGTACTGTGCCAAGCTGTCCTGCGGAAACAAACCCCTGTCAATAAACACAGAGCACTACAGGTCTCCCTGCTGCCACAGTACCAGCCTGTGATCTAGGTTCTGCATTTACAGTGATATATATATACTGTATATACTGTATGAATTAACATTTAGATAGTGTGAAATGATTATATTCCCTGTTAGGTTTTTACTTCTATCCAAGGGGTGAGCTTGAGCAATTCTTCCCACACTGCCTGTACTGCTGGCAATGGCTTCACCGGACAGGAAGTGAAGAAAAATCTGCAACAGGGATCAAAATCTAACGCTGTTCTCACCTTACTCTTATCTATTAAAGAAAATATTTTATTTCCGTCTGTGTAGCTGCTTGGTGAGAGCAAAATCTTGCCTTTCCACAAAGATATCCCAACCTGCAAAGTTGGGATGTCTGCACAGTACCTATGGTAATAGGGAGGTGATACGGTTCAGGAGGAAGGGAAGGTTTGCTGACAGGTTACATGTCATCCATTCGCTTGTCGTCGGGGAATGGGGATCGAGCGGCGACAGGCGCCGGCCCGTGCTGTCAGCGGCTCTATCTGGCGTCCTGTCTAGCTCACTGACGTCACTGTTTGCCAGGAGGTCGTTGGTATGCAAGCCAAAGTGTCCCGTTCAGTTCTAAGCAACCAGTGATGTCAGTCAGTTGGGCGGGACGCCAGACATATCGTCACAGGTTGCTAAGAGCTCTTAGCAACCTGGGACAGTTTGGGCGCCGCCCAATGAGATGCCACCAGAGGCAACCACCTCAGGCTGTTGATTCAGGCTAGAGACGGCACTGTTGAGTTCACAAGGGAGGCAGCCTCCATCACCCTCTCGAAAGCAATCCATGGTGGGTACATTTTCAGAGGGTGGTGGAGTGGTGGTGGAGCAGCAGCTGTGCAGAGTTCAGGAGGAAATGCTGCCATCTCCTAAATGCAGTTTAGTTTTCTTTAATCCCAATGGGATTTTCTATTTCAATATGCCATTTATTGCGGCACCGCCTGTCAGTGCAACATACTGCATATTTTTGCTGCGCCGTGACACAAAGCATCAGAGCAGCGGCAATGTATACATCACAATTCGCCCACAGTGCTCACATTGAAGCAGGTAACTGGGGGCGGTAAAAACACGGATCTACTGCCTAGTTTACCGCCCCCGTAGGATGACAGAAAGTTCAGGGAAGTGTTGCTGAGAGGGCTGGAGCCGACTAAATTGAGGATTAAGGAATGTAAGTGTTTGTTTGCTGCATATGTGTGCACAATGTGCAGGGGAATGTTTGCCAGGTTCAATGGAATACATTAATATAAAAACAAGTTTTAATGTTTAATACTACTTTAATTCAGCTCTGTATTGACAATTCTAATGGTAATATTATGTCACGGGTACCGCCAACATTCATTTTCTCAAGAAGATCTGCTTTATACATTTAGTGCAGATCTGTAATCAATCATTAAATGTGTTTTTTTAAAGTAAAAAGTGCTAGCACCTGACTATGTGGGGGAGAAAAAGGCAGCACAAGGAACCAGTGAGGGTTGTTGCATGCTTATAGGAGGAGAGAGAAGTGCCAGAGAGATGAGCTTATCAGAGTGCTGCTTTATCATTTTACTGTTCAGTCACATTAGTGAGGGTGGAGGTGGGGAGAGAACTGTAAGTGAAAGAGAAACTGCAGCAAAGATCAGTTCCACAACCTGCCATATGAGACTGTGCTGTGTGAAAGGGCTGTGTAAATCTCAAGATCTCAAGACGAGATGGAGAGAAATACAAATACAGGTAAAATAGCTCTAAAATATGTATTTCATCTGTGTATTTGGCTGTTTTCTGGACTACAGCTTTAGCCCTCGTTCACACTAGAAAAGGCCGGCACATACAGCTCCGTGCTGCGTGCACGGCCATTTTGGGCAGCTCCTGGGAAGGACAGGTGCTGCGGTTGATTAGTACATGCCATACGCTCCCCTACACTTGCCTCAAGTGCAGGTCCGTGCGGGTGCGTGTTTCCTGGCTCGGACGCAGACAGGATCCATCCTGTCAGCGTACGAGAACGCTCACCCGCACACACGCGCAGGGCAGGTGAGCGTAGGGCGGCGTAGTCCCATAGAGAAGGACAGGGGCTGCGTACTAATCACACGCAGCACCTGTCCTTCCCGGGAGCTGCCCGATACGGCCGTGCATGCAGCACGGAGCTGTATGTGCCGGCCTTTTCTAGTGTGAATGAGGGCTTAAAATAATTCTCTAACTCAGTCATTCTCAACCAGGGTGCCTCAAAATGTTTGCACAGTGTCATGCCTTTCCATGGTGCAGGCAGGTCAGATGCCAGTACCATAAAAATGAATGACCCTAACCCAGGGAGGGTTGGATCCATTCAGAAAAGAATGGAAGTTTGACTCCATCCAGGCCTGCTCTGGCTCCCATCCTCTGCCATGGCTACTGCTCTTGATGTGATTATATGGCTCTGATGTGAAGGGGGAACTGTGATGTGAAGGGGGAGTGAAGACTCGAATGTAAAGGGGGGAGTGAGGACTCCATTATGTGGGGGAGACAGGGGACTCTGATGTGAAGGGGACAGAGGACCCTGACATGAAGGGGAGGCAGAGGACTCTGATGTGAATAGGGGGGCAGAGGACTCTGATGTGAATAGGGGGGCAGGAGAGAGAGATGTAAATAGCGGTGAGGAGAGAGAGAACCGTAGACTGTCAGATCCTGGCCGAGCGTCTTTCTCTCTCTCCTCACTGCTCGGCCATGCTGCTGTGACTGCGGCTGCAGTGCTTCACTTCTCCTCGGATCCCCTCTGCCTCTGCCCATACATTTCTCCTTGCTGGCTGAGCCCTGGCTGCAACCCCCCCACACACACACACACCTGCACCCGAGATGAGAGCCTCAGTCACCTCGCCCTCGCTACGGCCCTGGCTTATGATGTAAGGAAGGGCTTATGATATGAAGAGGGGCTCCTAAAGTCAGAGGCGGGACTCTGATGTCAAAAGAGGTGGCTTCTGATGTAAAGGTGGCTACTACTGTAAAGGGGAGGTTCTTGATTTAAAGGGGGATCCTGATTTGAAGGGTAGACTTTGAGGTGAAGAGGGAAACACATTTTTTTGTGTGGGGTCCTCCCCATTACATTTTAGATTAGAGTGCCTCAAGAGTTTGCATACTTTTGAAAGGCGCAGTGACTGAGGGAAGGCTGAGAAACACTACTCTAACTGATCACATTACATCAGCCTAATATGCCTTGTGTTTGGCAGGCCCTTAAAACATTACTTAATGGTTCTAGGCATCTCTGTAGTTAAATATCATCCTTATAAATGTTTCATCTTAAAGCCCTTTAAATACTGCTGAGATGTAAGTGCCATTTGTGTACAATAAAAGTACAGCGTTGCTGATATATTGACCACAGCACTGAGCCAAGGTGGAATTATTGAAAAACCAACTACCATGGCCCAAAACAATACTGTTAATTAGTTTCTTTTTGGCAAGTAGTATAAATAATTAGTACTCCACAATATCCAACCAATACAATTCTCATATTCAATTTTGGATGGCAATATTTTATCATTTACATTTCTGAGTTTCTGCCAAGTTTCAGAAAGCAGAATTTCATTTTTGGTTCTGTAATTATCAAGACACATATTAGTCATTTCTAGCAGTAAAGGAAAGACGATGCTTGTCAAGCAGACTTCCTACAGCAGGACACAGATGTGCTTTTCTAGTGCAGGACAAACAAACACATCACACAATGTTTCCTCCGCAAAAAAAAAAAAAGGCAAACATGAATGCCGTAATAAATATGCATGCTACATAGTTGCATAATATGGCCCCAATTACTTTTGTGGATGGCAGAAGTGTTGTACTAATTACCATATTCTCAATCTGGATGTGTAAAATGTGCGTTATTATATCTCAAGTAACCTGGATGACATCCAAGCCTTGTACTCTGAGAACTGCAAAATGAAATGTGCTTAGGATGGAGCTCTTTATATAAAACACACTAATGTCCCTCCGAGGTAGTATATGTTTAGCGCTGAAGCACTTGTGGTCTTTAGCTGTGAATACTGCTAAACGAATAAAACCGACAAACAGCTTTAGACTCAAAGTGAAACCAATCCATCCCAACCCACAGCTTTGTAATAGCTGAAGTTAATTAATAAGGGGGCTGCGAGCTGAACCATGTGCTCACCCATGATTACTTGAACAAAACCCTCTTTGGGGTTGGGGGAGTGACAATGTCTGTCCCCTTACATAGGCAGGTGCAAAGTTCTTAGTGAGAAGCATATGAAGGGTTTTCTAGGCTGAAGTAAAAATTGCTCCTGACCACCCTTCTGCAGCTGCTCCATTTTAACTGGCTAGGAGCATGGTATGTGAAATGCAAATTTAACATACCGCGCTGCCCGCAGATCAAATTTGGCATTAAAGCAAAATGATTCAGAATTAGGCCCCATTCACACCTAAGCATTTTTTAGCTCTTTTCCTGACAACGCACAAGAGGAATCCCATTGTTCACACCTGAGCATGGACACTTGTTGTCGGTCATAGGAATCTTGAAACAGTACATGGAGTTGCTTCTGGGGCAGCATTTTGCATTCTGGCCCCATTGACTTTAATGGGGGCACCTGATACACACTTGAAAAACTTGTTTTTCAGGTGCTCCTTTTTAAAAGTCTATAGGGCCAAAAACAAATGATTCTGACCCTCCACTACAAGTCAGGCTTAGTAAATGCACAAACAAAAGCCTCTAAATTGTCTGGCTACACTCACACCTGTGTAAATGAAGCCATAAAGATCTCCATTTTTTTTTTTTTTATGTTCCAGGTACAAAAATAGAACTCAAAGAAAAAACTAAGCATTTAAAATCTGCTGGCCTAAGTGCAAGAATTGTGACCATTCTAAATCTTACTACACAGCGGTCAGCTCCTCACACAAGTATAATTTCCAGATATCACCTGCAGCACCACCTACCAGTAAAACCAAGATTTGTTATTCAAGTAACCAAGACACAGAATAACTACAGTAAGCTAACATTTGGAAAGCCAGATGGCAGACCACCAACAAGCAATGCAGGGTGCAAGTCTCACTCTACAACATTTGCAATTCAGTAATCACCTATGACTATATAATTCCGTAACTCAGAAATACATTCTTATTTTAAGTGTATGTCAAGCCAAAAAACTTTTTCTAGTTTTTGACACTGACAATGGACACTAACTACTGTCAGGTTTTTACTGCTAGCCATGGCTCCGTTAGATAGATTTCTCTTCACTTCCTGTACTGCTGACAGCATTTTACCAGACAGGAAGTGAAGGAAAATCTGCAACAGCTACATGGGCATAAATAGAAATCTGACAGGGGGTCTAACCTTTCCCCACTCTACTAAACAGACACATTTTTATTTCTGTCTATGTTGAAGGTAAAGCCCCTCACTTTCTCTTCGGCAAATTGCTATCAGCAACACAGGAAGTGAAGATGAATATCTCTAACAGAGCCCAGGATGGGCAGTAAAACATGATAGTGGTTCTAACGCTTCCTCACTCTATCAAACACTAGTAACAAATATTTTTGGCTTACCATTCACTTTAAGAATCAGACAGAGGCTTTGCTGTTGTTTACAATAGGGTTATGAGAATTAGGAACGGTCAATTAGCCCACACAAACCACTTGTTGGATAGACACAAAATGTATTAAAATGAAACAATACAGACGGACATTTTACAGGATGAACCAATAGTCAATCTACAGAAGGTGGGATCATGGGCATGGGGAAGTACTTTTATTCTATACTATTTGCTGAGAAATTTTTTTAACAAGGAGCCCTTCTGCAATCATTGAAGCCTTCCACTTTTCTGGTTTGATGTTTAAACTCCAACCAAGACAGTTAAGTTAAGCCTCAGAGAAAGTCCTCATTAGTGAAATCCCGGTCAACAGTAAACACAAATTTGGACACAGGGGACTTCAGTACTGACTTGGGTATAAAGGGATTTCCAAAAAAATGGTAGCTCTCTTTCTTAATACCTCTGCACAATAATACAGACAAGGCCACTCCCAGCGCACAGTTCACCCTATTTTGGAGCATTGGTTTACTGGTTTTGCATGCAGAATGTAAAGGGTTGCTATGGTCAAAAACTATAAGCAAATATGTACTTTTAAATTTAATTTCCATAAGTTCTATTCCACATCTAATGATCATATCGATCTAGAAGTTTGTAAAATTGCTTACTGAAAATGTCCATAGGATGAAATTCCTCAATGCCCTGACACATTTTTCACTCGGTCCTGTGAATATGCACTTCTTTTTGTGTCACAACTGTCACAGAGCTTGCCTTCTAAACTACAACTCAATGTCTGAACAATGTAACATCATCATTGCTTGCTGGAAGCAATGCATTATGGGATATGTGGTCTTGAGAGATTGAGATTGCATCACATTGAGCAGCAGGGGAAATAGATGCAAGGCACATTGGGAATCCAGGAAGTTGTTGAAAGTGGTGACAGACAGAAGGCAGCACTCACTACATAAAAAAAAAAATTTTCAAGTATGCTTTGATTGCATTATCAAAAATAACTATATGATGTATTCCTATGACAATGCTGATGTTATAAAAGGATACTACTTTCTGGAACTTTAGAACTCCTTTGAAGAGGAATTTCAACCCATTTTGCTCCCCGTACCTTATCCACTGAGTTATGCAAAAAAAAAAATACTCACAAGCCCAGCAATCCAGCGATGTGCTGTAGTGATCCGCTGCTGCACAGCCGGTCCCATGCCACCATCGTCTTCATTGACATCATTAGGGGTTTCTCTTCCAGGTTCTTGCAGCCTCCCCCCACCCCGATAACAAGCTGTGGCGTTTGCACCGCAGTGTACTCTGATGTCTCCTAAGCAGATGTGGGTATTTCAGTAGGCTAAGCAAAACACAAGGGGGAGGAATGCAGGAAGTGTGATGAGGGTTCTCCAAAAAACGTATTTTAAAAAAAATATATATAAATATCACATTTTTAGAGAGAAGGGGGTTAGGTATGAGATGAGAGAAGCGGGTGGGGAGGGCGAAGGATTGCTTTAAGTACATGGACCTTGGATACTTCAGAAAGTCCCCTCACCTCGTCCCCGCCTCACATTTCCTGCCCATCCACGATCGGCAAAGCACGCGGGGAGATGTAGTAAGGAGGAGCAGGGGTGGGGGGATGACAGCCGCTGATAGACAGGTCCGATCTCAAAAGCAAGTTGCTGGAAGACTGCTCAGGTAAGCCTGCACTTTCCCACACATGGTGCTCTATAATGTATTGCGGGGATTTGTATTTCTCTATAGCTGATGGTACATTGTACTGTACATTACATACAAATACCAGCAATGCATTATACACAGCCTAGTAATTGCAATTCTGCTTTTCTTTATATTTTATTAAACAATGTTCCTATTGATTTATTTATACCACTCTTAAAAGAACAGTTTTCCTTCACCATAATCAGTGTCTAATATTCCGTAGACTCCAGAGCTGGATGAGATACAAACAGATATAAGACATCTGCTATCCATCTTCCACTACCATGGACTAACAATGTTTTTTTGGGGTATTCCCAGACCAGGTGCCCTACTTTCCTCTTGCAAGCTACCTGCTCACAGTCCTCTTCCTACAAGTGAACCATATCGCAACTTTCCAATACCTCTTAGGATTAATAGCATTGCAAATGAGTGGGACACAGGCAACCACTACTATATAAGCATTGAACAGAAGCAATATTATTCTCCCTTCATTTCCTAAGCCAAACTGAGAATGTTATTGGTTTCAACGAGCAACCCTCCTATCAGACACTTTCATGAGGTTCCTTAATAATTGATCAGCTACATGCTCACGTATATGACTCAGCCCATGATACGCCAGCCCCCTCTTTGTGCCGGTGATAGACAAGTACACGTTGATACCGGGTACTGATAATGTCACTGTCACAGCTTCTTTATTCCAGGCTACTCTTCTGTTGTCAAATAAAAAATGGTCAATAAATGAGCTTCTACGACTGATGGCTCACTATAACATTGATTGTCATGTCTTACACCTATTTTGCTTTCTGTTTACAGATATGCTTTGATCCTCTTGGTTTCACAATGAGTGTCTGCTTAGATCATCACATGTGGGTGTATATTCTGGTCATTATCATTCACAGGGGTTGACTTTTTGTTCCAATCTGTTTCTGGACACACTTGCTAGCTCCGTTCGGCTGGCACATTATGTACCTGTTTTATATGTCCCCTTATATGACATGGCAGGGAGCACAGATGTCCAAGGGTTGCCTGCTTTTTTCATGTAGGCACCTTGTAGGCTGATTCTTTGTCCCTCCATGTCTTTGTTTCTCTCATTCCTTATGCATGTTTCTTTGTCTGTGTCTACATGTTAGGATCCCTCTGCTTTGTGTTTCTCCATTTCTCTTGTCTGGCTTTTAACCATTCAATAAGTGCCTGTCGTTTTTTTTGTACCAGCTCCCTGTTTCTTAGCCTCTTGACTCCTCTGACCTTCTTTTATACTCATCTATATTTTACTTCTTCTCTCTGTGTGCCTAGCTTGGCATTCACAATTTATATTTTTTTTAAGTCCCCTGTTCCGATTTGAGAACATTTTTTTTTCCCGTTACTTGTAAGGTCAACCTCATGTTCATACTTTATACCAATATAACATTGAAGTTTGAAACAAAATGACAGCACTTAGCTAATGTATTTATTTGAATGCAGTACAATTCAGTGATTCAGAGAGATTCACTTCTGCATCTGTCAACAGAGCTACAGTGCGTAGAGGTAGAGAATCACCATTCTATAAAAAAAAAAAAAGAATACACTTCCCTACACAATAATAAAAGAAAACGGCACTAATCCACCTAAAATCTTTGATACAGTCAATAAAAAAGAGTTTGATCTTATTACACGTCAACAATAATTCACTGCAGTCTGCAAGACCAGCAAAACCTGGAAACATCAAAACTACCAACAATATAAAAGCTGGAAATGTGCTGTTAACCTGATTGGTTTATTGAAATGAACAGTGCTCTGCCAAATCACTTTTAAGCTGGACATGCACTGTGCGTTTTTTTGTTGCTCAGCCCCGCGGACTGAATTTAGAAAAAGGGCTCCATTTCCCCATCCACACTAAACAGCATGGATGGGGGATTCTCCCCTGCTGGGCGTTTTTGCCACTGTCAGAATACCTGAACGGTGACTCCTAATTGGTTGCAGTCACTGTTCAGATGCAAATCTTTGGACTGCTTCAAAGAAAGTTGACTAAAAAAACAACTTTTGTTGAGAGGAGGAGTGCCAACAGAGCCATAGACTGTTTGAATTGGTGAAGACTCACCCCAAATGTGAGCAGTGTATGGCCAGCAAAACATCTTTTTAAGCAGGACTGGACAAATCCCAGGAGCCAGGTAGCCAATGCCCCTTAAAAAATACAGCCGTCACCTAACGTTTTAAGCTCAATTTAGTTGTTGCCAATAGAGCTACTGCCTTAAAAATCCTACTGCCTCCTGGGTTGGACATACTGGCTCCTGAATTGGACATACTGGCCCCAGGATTGGACTGATTGGCTCCTGCATTGGACAGACTAGCTCCGGCACTTCACAGACTGGACCCTAAATTAGACAAACTGGACCCTGCATTAGACAGACTGGACCCTGCATTGGACAGACTGGCCCCTGCATTGGACAGACTGGCTTCTGAATTCCATACAAATTCAATCCACCCTTATTAAAAGTATTGGTCTTATGTATTACCCAAAAGTTATTTAAAACCAAATAGTTAACTTTTATAGAATATATAAGTCCCAAAAAATTGAAGAACTACAAAAAAGTAAACAGTAGTAGCCAATCAAACATAACCTTTCTTAGTTTTCAGGACAATGATTTCTCAGGACAATCATCTATTAACACTGTTGGTGAGTAATTGGAGCTGGAGCCTGAAATAACATGAAACTTTATAACAGAGGAATACAAAGTTCCATGTCTGTAACGCTACATCAGGAAGTCCAGACTCTCAGCACCAGATTTGGGGACAGCAGACGTCAAACGATCAGCCCAAATCCCAATTCGGTGCCTTGAAAGGCTTAGCCAGCACAAAGCTCTGTTAGGAAAACTATTTACTCTCCAGCAGAGCACAATGACAAGTTCTGCTAAAGGGAAGAAGATTGCCAAACCTAGAGAGGAAATCCTTAGCAGACAGCTGACACAACATCACAGCCCACAGAAAAAGAAAGCTTTTCCTCCATGTGTAGAGTCATCCTTTGTGCCATCCAGGCACCCTAAGTTGGCTCAGGATTCCGATCTCCCCCTGTAGTGATCAGGATGGACCCTGGCCATTCAATATACCTGATCCCTCTTTATTATAAGCCATATACCATAGATCCATGCACACAGACACACATCCAAGCACAGCTGGCCACCTTCCCCTTTGTATCCAGTTACTTTCCCATTTACCCATTGAGTTGTGAATCCTGGAGCTCGTCAGTCCTTGCGATATCTTTGGTTTTATAGAAGATCAGGAGGATGCTTATTGTGCATATAGTCCACCTCTTTCTTATTGAACGCATGTCTCTACAACACACACAGACCTCCAATCCGTTTGGCTTTGTTTTAGCGACAGCAGACAGAAATGAAGAATTAAAAAGAGAAGAAGACTGGAGAAGATTCCGGCGGAGATGAATGACAAGTGCAGTGACACCGGCTGATAGAGATCCGTACACAGAGGGATGCGGGCTCCTTGGAGACTGATCCTCCCCGGGCTTTACATTGGATGCAGCCCGATCACTGGCGCTGGTACAATCAGCAGCAGCACCAGCGGCAGCAGTAGCAGCAGGTTCCCTCCTGCACTAGACCAGCCCTCCCCACTGCCAGTATGTGCTGCGTGCAGCTCCGCCCACCCATGACGTCAACGCCCGGCCACTGACCACCCCCCTTCCACTAGATAGGTGACAGCTGGGGAGGAACGTGCGATGTGCTGCTACCTGTGCTGGCAGCTTCATCACTGGAGGGGGGCAGTGGACTGCCAATTGCTACCAATGTCTTCTCCGAAGTGGATCTCCACATATGCAGAAAGGTCTTCTGTATGTTATGTGTTCCCATCCACACATTATTACTAAAAAGAATGTTTAAAGTCATATTAAAGACAAAAGGTTTTTAAAGTGACAATAAACGTAGGAGTTAAATCTATAAAATGTGTTCAAGTAACTTAAAGGGTAACTCCACTTTCCCAGGTGAATCTGACAAAATGGAATTACCCCCTCCCTGTTCCCCTTTCCCCCAAACCTTGCTAGACTTACCTTTGGGTGAACACTCCTTCCCAAGCTGTTGTACTATCCGTACCCCGTACTGCCCTGTATCGCAGCCCTGCACTCTGAATTTTGGATTTCGCTTGCAAATGGTTCTTTGCGATTCTCACTTGTAAACAATAATTCACCAATGAAAAGCACGTCTGAACGCACTGACCAATGCGTGTTTGCCATTTGCGACTGAAATTCAAAATCCTTAGTGCAGGGCTGCACTGCACAGCAGTACATGGTACAGATAGTACACCCCCACCAGCAAGAGGGGAGAGGGGGCCAGATTGGAGAGGGTAATTCTATTTTCGCAAATTAAGCTGGGAAAGTGGAATCACCCTTTAACTATTAACAAAATTGTATCTTATTTGTGTATCACTCCTCTGTAGATCCTCAAATCATCTCTGAATTGGTGCTGACACTGTGGTTTCCTTCTGGAGGGTGATGGGAGAGTCCTCCCATCACCCAAAGCTCAGTATACCGCTAGTTACAGCTCGCGGTATACTGAGACGCCTCAGCTGAAACGGATCCCGACAATTATGTCTGCGTGAGTGACAGCTGGCTCTGCCTATCTAGAGGTGGATCCAGCTGTACCCACCCCTCCCCCGTCCGTTCCGCTAGTCAGCGCTGGAGGACAGGGCAGGAGGGAATGCAGTCACTCCCCTGTCACAGCATTCTGCCATGACAGGATCGAGAGGTGAGCGAACGCCGGTATTTGTTCGCTCACCTCCTGATCTACTGAGCCGACCTGTGCACAGTCAGCGAGTGAAAAAGCACTCGCCTCATAGTTCTCCTTTAACAAATGTTACCAAAAAGTTTTGAATTCACTCTTTCATCTTCGCTCGTCTTGACTATTGCAACTCCCTTCTCATTGACCCACCTCTAAACAGGGTATCCCCTGTTCAGTCTATCATGAATGCTGCTGCCAGACTCATACACGTCACCAACTGCTCAGGGGCCACCACCCTGTCTGCCAATCCCTCCACTGGCTTCCTATAGTACAACACTTAAAATTCAAAATACTAACAACAACATACAAAGCCATCCACAACTCTGCCCCAGCTCCATCTCCAACCCAGGGGCGCCCTGAGGCCGGGTGTCACCCGGAGCGGAGACCGGGTGACACCCCATCGTGACACCATCGCGCATGCGCGGCAATTTAATTGACGCCTGCCGGTGGTTATCTTGATGATGGACGCCGGCAGAGAGAGGAGGGGATGTTCACCTGGCAGGATGAGGTATGCCGCCGGTTCCCCTCCTCTCTCTAGACACTGTCGGACTCTCGGTCCATGACCGAGTGCCCACATTTTTATAGTGGGTGACACCAAAATGACTGTCAGTCATTATTGTGTCACCCCTCCAATGGTGTCACCCAGGTGCGGGCCGCATCCCCCACACCCCCCTTGTGAGACCACTACTCCCAGCTCATCTCAATATTTCACCCAAACTGTCCTCCCCGCACCTCCCAAGACCTCCTGCTGTCTAGGTCCTTCATCACCTAATCCAATGCTCACCTCCAGAAACTCTACAGAGCTTCTCCAATCTGCTGGAACTCCTTACCCCAACCGATATGGCTATCTCCTACTCTGTCTACCTATAGTTGATCCCTGAGAACTCACCTCTTCAGGGAAGACTATTCCACCTCCATCTAAAAACCAGTGATGTGCGGTACCTTCCGTGCTGGGTGAGGCATTAACAGGCAGCACTCCATCCATGACAGGTTACACAGCGGGGAGGCTTTCCCTGCTGTGTAACTTGTTAGAGGCCGGTCTAAATGGGGAAAAAGCTGTCAGCTTCAGACTTGAAGCTGACTGCTTTTTCCTCCACAATACTAGGTGAGGCTCTGCCTCCCTGACCGCACATCCCAGCTAAAAACTGTACATCTGCTCCTTCAATCAGCTCATCCCTCATAGTTATTGCCTTCTGTATAATTTGCCCCTCCTGTTAGAGTGTAAGCTCTCACAAGCGGAGTCCTTCTAATGTTCGTATGGAATTGTATTGTAACTGTACTGTCTCCCCTTATTTTATAAAGTGCTCCGCAAACTGTTGGCTCTTTATAAATCCTATGCTATCGTGCATTGCAGTGCAGGATGTGCGTTGCATTGCCTTTCATCCATCATCAGAGACTTGAAGAATGTCGTTCAAATTTAGTTTGAGTTTACCATTTCATTTTGGAATGAATGCAGTTTCCTGAATGAAAACCACATTTACTGTTAGAATTATGTTTGTCATTCCATCCTGCACCTTGGATATTGTTTGGGTCATTGGGATTATGAAGACAGGGGCTCTACAGACATGTATTTGTGTTTCACAAATTTATAGTGAAAAACAGCAGTATACACATATATACCGGCTTTTCAGGGCCTCACAGGGTCCCTTTCTCACGGCAACATAACGTCACTGGTCACTTTACCTTACAGGTGACCCATTTCATGAGAAGACGCCACTTCACTGCTCTTCTGACCGCTGCAAGTATTCACACACCTCCAGGTTTGTAATTACCTGCTCTCCCTGCCGCTTGCTGTGATTTTTTCTGCCAGATCATACAGCTCTATAGGATGTACAAGCCAGCAGAAGGTACCACATCGCGCAGTGTGGAATCAGGTATACGAAGAATCCGACTGATGGAATACTTGTAGAGGACAGTGAGCACTAAAACCGACATGTTTCATATCACTAGAGGTCTTGTTGTCTTTAATATAGCTATGCACCAAATTATCCTTCAGTGAAGATGATCTCTGAAAGGTAAACCTACAATTATCTGTTTTAAATCTTCAAGAGCATCATCATTTTTTAACGTGTGCCATTTTTTGTCATTGTTTTTTTTCTAACCTGTGCAGTCTCCTGAAAACCTCTTCTAAAAGGAAAGTCCCAGTTGTCATTTGGTGTCCTGCTGTTCTTTTAAAATGCTTTTTTCCCTCCCCGCTCTTTCTACTTCGTGGATCGTATCTTCTAACATACTCTGTTCAAAGCTCCTCTCTAGAAAATGATCCCTCACTCTGTCTGCTTCTTCTCTAAAATCCTCTGGCTCAGTACAGTTTATGAACCCTATAAAACTGCCCCTAGGGCACACTGTCCAACCAAGGATGTTAATAGTAACTAATACTCGCTATATATACGTTTCTGTGATTCACTTTCAAATATTTTTAGGTATTTTCTTGGAATAGTTTCAAATCCCCAAAAAGTGGAGCTCTATATATCTTTGTTTTCACCCAACATTTACACAACTTTTACATAAAGATTCACATATTTTCCATTACAAAAGCGTGTCAGTTGGGGTACAGTAGTGTGACTCTTGGGTAAAACATTGATAAACAGACGCCTAAAGGTGCCCATACACCTCAAATCACGATGTACAACCTCAGTTCACGAGCTGTGACCCCCCTCCCTTCCCCTCTCTCGTTCTTCCAAATTTCTCTCCTCTATCAGTTTTCCTCTCTCTGTTCCCCTGCCTTTCTACAACTTTCCTAACATAGCAGGATGTTTAAAATGTTGGTTCGGAGAAGGTACCAGGCAGTGCTGGCAAGCGCTACAATGTCTGGACGCGCAATGGTGATTCCCACCAGATTTATACTGTAGATATAGTCATAGTGGTGTTGATCCTTTCTACATTGAATTATACATAACCCAGAAATGCCTTAGCTTTACATATCGTATAACCGAATTTAAGTCACCTTCGACACCGACCCTTGATTGTCCATGCCAGACCGCCAATGTTCAATGCATATACTCATGTTGCCTGATGTCTTGTTTGTACTTTTTGTACCCTTCTGAAGTTTTGATACTGAATGTTATGAAACCTGTTAAAAATGCTAATAAAAACTGATTCAACACTAAAGGTGCCCATGCACCTTACAATTATCTGCAGATTTTCTGTGGTCAGATGGAAAAAGTGCAACAGATTGGCCCAGGTGGAGATTACTCCATCCACACAGTTAAGTGTAGCTGGAGGAATCTGTTGCACTTTTTCCATCTGACCACAGAAAATCTGCAGATAATTGTAAGGTATATGGCCAGCTTCATGTTCATATTGTACGTCAAAACCTAAAAGAAATGTGTTGCAATCTATCTTTTCAATTACCTCATTTCAATGATGATTCATTCCCCTTCCAAATTGTTTTTAAAAGTTTTTTTTAAGCCCTTCCAGTATTATAAAGCAGTGTTTCTCAACATTTTTTTTAGTCACGGCACCCTTTGAAAGTATGCAAAATCTTAAGGCACCCGAGTCCAAAATGTCAGGCACCTCTAAAATGTCATCGATTTTTAAGGGGGACCCCATGCAAGAACACACAAAAAAGTGAGTTTCCCCCTTCACATCAAAATGCCTCCTTCACTTGAGAGTCACCCTTTGCATCAGTTGCCCCTCTTCATATCAGAAGCCTCTCTTTCATCTTAGTGCCCCCCCTTTCACATCAGAGTTCCCCCTTTACATCAGTAGCCCCCCATCACATCAGAAGCCCCTCTTTCATATTAGAGCCCCCCCCCCTTTACATCAGAGTTCCCCCATCACATCAGAAGCCCCTCATTTATATCATAGCCCTCCCCCTTTCACATCAGAGTCACCGATTGCATCGGTATCCCCCCTTTACATGAGAAGCCCCTCTTTTATATCAGAGTCCACCCCCTTTCACATCCGAGTTCCCCCTTTACATCAGGAGCCCTCTTCACATCAGCCTTCATTCCCCCTTCACATCACAGTCCCATTACCACAATATTTTGAGACACCCCTGAGGAAGCCAGAAGGCACCCCAGTGTGCCACAGCACCTTGGCTGAGAAACGCTGTATTAAAGCACATATGAATGTTAATTACTGTAATTATTAATACATTGTAAAACACCCTTGCAATGGAACTCCCTCCGCACTGCAAGGGTTAACTGCTTGTTTTTTGCCTAGGTTACCAGTAAAAAGCACTTGTTTACCTTATCTGCAGGCTCCTCCTTCCATGCAACCGGTCCACCACAGCTTCTTCTTTTTGGCACTGCAACCATCAGTCCTGCAGTGTAAGTGAGGACACAGAGAGCCCATTTACAAGCCAGAGGGTGAGAGAGAAGAGGTGAGCATGGGCTTCCAAGGGAACGAGAAATAGAGTAAGTAAAAGTGCTTTTTGCTGGTGTCCATGCAAAAACAAGCATTTAACCCTTGCGGTGTGACTGGGGCCCCATTGCAAGGGTAGTTGCAATGTTAGATTTCAGGGTTCGGCTTTAAGTGTAAGCAGTATGAGTGCTTCAGTTTGACTTGGTATCAGCCTCTTGTGGTCCCCGTTCCAGGACAGGAGCGTGAGAGGAAGAAGCAGCAGAAGGAGACAATCAGTTCATGTGCGGAAAAGAAGGATGCTGATAGGAGGAGAGAGCAAAGTGACATAGAGATGAGTTCATCTCTCGTGTTTTCATTGTCCTGTCACAGAATATTATAACAAAAGCTGCTTTTTATGTTCTCTTTTATTGACTATTAGTTTTTATCTGGCTATTTTTGACTGGAGTTCTGCTTTATATCACCACCCAAATGTCAAATGCCATCTTCCTCCCACTTTCCGACATAAATATTTTCAATGATACCTACCTGGAAAGATGAGGACTGCATGTATATTAGGCATATAAATATGTGTTCCACAGCACATGTGTATGAATTTTTGCAAGATGAAGGGGAGGAATCTATTGTAAAAGGGGGGAGCTCTGATGTGAATAGGGGCTCCTGATGTAAATTGGGGGCTCTGATGTAATGGGGGCTCCTAATGTGAAGAAGAGATTCTGATGTAAAGGGGGAACACTGATGTGAAGGGAAGCAAAACAAGTTGATGAGTGCGTTTGCCATTTGTTTTGCTTGACTGATTTGGTGCAGTGACACATTGGGGGTCTCAGCTGCTGTTGTGATGTGCGGGTTCCCTTGTGTGTCCCTGTGCCTTTAAGGGGGTTGGGCTACCTCCTGGCAAACCTGCACCCAATTTTATCTTTTGCTACATGTGCTCCAAGATGGGGACTCTCATAGGTTAGAGTCAGGACCGTACTACATAGAGGTGCCTTGACGAGGCAGTGCGGCTTTCACATATTCTGCAGAAAACATGCATCTAAAACCTCTGTTTTTGACCTTAGTGGTTAGACAAGTTTTTTTGCATGCTGGCTGGTGAATGTGCTGGGAAACTTTTAGCTGTTGTACTGATATGAAGAGGACCCCTGATGTGAAGTGTCCTGAACCAGCAGATATCCCTGATGTTGTCAGCATGGATTTTGAGGAGGGCGCCATGCCATTTTCACATACAGAAGCAGGCTGGAAAGGATCTGTCATTTAGCAGCTGTCGTTTTTTTTATTTTTAATGTCACTTTTGCAGGAGTACTTTGCACTTGTGGGCAACCTTACATTCAGATTTAAGGCACCCCCCAAGCTTTGTGATATTTTTAATGTTGCCCATTATTGTTTCTCATGAAGCCACATATAAAGACCTGCTGAGCTGTATTTTTTTTTTGCATTGGTACATGTCCCCCACTGCAGTGCCCAGCTACCCATGCCCTTTAACAAAGGCTCACAAGCTGGCCTTGAAGTAGGACAGAAAACAAATGACCAAATTTTGCTTCCCTCATTACAATTATAAATACAATTTCTCTGTACCCTTTTCAGCTAGCTGAGAATATTTCAGAGCGACCATTCTTATCTACATATTTAAAGTGTGTTTTACTTGCTAATAGCTGATTACAGTTAAATGCAGTAAATCTGTCTATATTTCAGTTTACATTTCAAGTCATTGTTGTTATTATTATTACATTTCACATATTGCTTATTGAGAGGAATTTATCAAAACTGGAGCAAATTTGCACTGCAACCAATCAGCTTCTCTGTCTCATTTTCAAATCTTACCTGAGCAAACTGAAGAGAAATGCTGATTGGTTGCCATGGGCAACTGCTCCAAATTCTGTATGCTCCAGTTTTGATTAATTCCCTTCAATGTCTTCTTGATCTTCGTGCCAAATGCGCATATTATTGTCAATAAGCTGAACTGATAGGTGTAACATTGATAGGAAGTATTTAGTCAGTATAGTCATTATAATGCAATTTTATATAAAATAATAATATTGTAGATATTTCAATTGAGGAGGAAGCAATATGTAGTAAAATATTACAATATGTTAACATCTATGAAAAACTTTATTGTTACAGTTCTACCTAACAGGTGTGCAGGTAATTTGATTAAGAGGGAGCAAGAGCCATTTTGAGTGTAATATATAGTGCAATATGTAAAAATATATATTCCCAATTGAAAAGGTGGCCCTTAAAATGTGCTGGAATGATAGACTTTGGGTTATTTCCCACATTAAGGAGCATTGCAGTAAGACAGCTTATTCATTTTTAATATGCTCCGAATGTACTACAAAGCAAGCTCTAACGTACCAAGACAGCCCACCACAACACACAGCTGCTTCATATCTGTGCATTGTGGTGCACTCTAATGCAATTGCATTGTGGTGCATTGTGAATGTGCACTGGCGTGACATTCAAAATGAATGGCACCACAGTGGATCACACTTAGTGGTCTATTCACAAAGCTACCGAAGGATCTAGCCGTAGCTTCAGCTGATCCTTCGGGTAGCTTCGGCCCCAGGACCCCTTCAGTTCAGCGCTCCTGTACGGGCTATTCACTATAACCCGTACAGCCCCCGAAGTTGGCCGAGGGGCTCAGTCGAGCTGATGGCATATGCTTTGGCTCGGCTGAGCCCAGGGGAAATTCAAAGCTGGCTGAACAGCCTGCTTCTGACAGGTGGGCGGGGCCAGCCGTCATCTCACGATGTTTCCCTGCCAATAGAAAACAATTGGGTGGCGCTAGCTGTCACTGCTAGCTCCGCCCAATCGTTTTCTATTTTAGTTTTTTCTACTTTTTTAACTGTTTTAACTGCTAACTGCTGAGCATGTTTTGCCGACCCGAAGCCACCTGATGTACAGCTGATTTCAGCTGCTATACGGCTGAAATCAGCCGTACAAGCCTGAAGCGAATAGCCGAACAGTGTTCGGCTCACTTTACTTGGGGCCGGTTGTTCACTCGGCTGCCTATGGCAGCTTTGTGAATAGACCCCTTAGTTTTCATGCATTTTATTATGCATTACCACAACACAATAATGTGAATCAGCCCTTAGTAATGAGAGTAGCTTGATATGTACAATTTTTTTTTGAGTATAGCTGAACGTATATTGGCAATCTCCTACTACTACTGATACTGAAGGGGGAAGCCAGTGAGTGAAGGAGCCTCCTCTCTGAATGAGTCCTCTTTCCTGTACTCTACATGACCCAACTGGCACATCAGGGGAGCAACTATTGTCTTGATCCTCCTCAGCACCATGGCTGCTCTTTGAATCCTTCTACATACACATCTGTTTTATTGGGTGTAACCAAGTCAAATGTCACTGTGCATTAATAGAGAAGAAGTGAAAGTCTTGACTTCCACAGTAGAGAAATCCACGCACATATCTCCCTGAACTTTTCTACTTCCCTGCTTGAATCACACTTGTCAGTATGTTTTTCTTCTTCCCTGTAGCTCTAACGATGTATCAAGCTGGGAACTGTACATGAAGCTGATTGGCTTCTGCCCATAACTCAGCAAGGAACTATGCACACGTGTATGTGGGTGCATTAGACTGAGAGGGTTGGAAAATCTTTGTAGTGTCTTGTATTATTACCAGTATACAGACAGCCGTCTTATTCAATACCTCGGAATCAACAATGTATGCATCCCTAACAATGAAATTTTCTTCTTTGCTCCCTTGGTGTCTGTTAAATATACAATTGAAAGCATTTTGTTATATATGCATAATTAGTCCAAAAATATCTATATATATCCTGCAGTAGTACTAATAATATGCACCCATTAGCTGTAATATTTAGTACTATACACCCTATAACCAGGGCCGGATTTCCCACAAGGCCAACCGAGGCCCGTTACTAGGTAATTAATGGTTTCAGACACCTTTACATTTCTGTTATATGGTATATACTGTAATACTTATTAGTATTGCTATATGGTGTATATTACTGATTAGTACAGCTATAGAGCATAATAAATATGAGTACTGCTTTAGGGTGCATATTAGCTATTAGTACTGCTAATAGGTAATAGAGGGTGCACATTACTTACTTGCCACCTTTAGTAGTTAAACAGCTTGGCATGTTTCACATTATCTTATTTTTTCTGTGCTGTCCATCCCTTATCTTTTTCTCATGTTTTATTTCTAATGGGCCTTGCTGAGAGAAAAATTAAATGTGGCAAGTCATTTTAACCCCTTCATAACAGGCCTTTTTTTCATTTTTTTGCACCCATGTTATATTCCACATTTTAGGCCTGAAAATGACTTAAAACCCTCAAACATTATATATTTTCTGAATGCCAAGACCATATAGAAGAAAATGGTGGTAGTTGCAAATTTTTTTGTTGCGCAATATTAGCGCAACTCCTTATTAAACCCCAACATTTAGTGAACAATTTAATTAAATGCCCCAAAACAGAACAAAATACCCATTTTTTAATGAAATATAAAAGATGAGGTTACAACGAGTAAAACGATACCCAACATGCCCAGGTTACAAATTGCGTGCGTCCGTGAAACGGCGAAAAACTGCAGTACCCCAAAAAGTCCATAAAAGACGCTTTAAAAGCCCCCACAGGTCTTAAATTTAGAGATACCCCAAAATACTGGCCCTAGAATTATTGCTCTCACTCCGGCGAGCGTGGCGATACCCAAGATGTGTAGCGCGTTCGTCGTTTTCATACGAAGGCGCACCCGACGTGTGTTTGTGTGCCGACGCGCGTGCTCACGGGACTTTTACAAAATGTTTTTTTATTATTATTGGATTTATTTTATTTTATTTTAATTTAAAAAAAACTTTATTTTTTTTACTTTACTTTGACTGCCATCACATAGGGGGCTTACAAGCTCCCCCATGTGATAGCAGATGGTGGTGACAGGTACTCTTTAAGGTGATGCTGGGGGTCCAAAAGACCCCCAGTGTCACCTTTACACTGGAAATAAGCTATTGAAGTGCAGATCGCACT
>NW_017306832.1:919413-940443 GCF_000935625.1 Nanorana parkeri
AAGGGGTTAAGGGAGCAAACATGTAGAAGCATTGATTTGTAAAGGGGCTGTTATAGCGGTGACCTCTAGCAGTCCCATGTAATATGTGTACAGTCTATGACTGTCTTCTAAAGTATGTTCAGTCTCTTACCATCTCCTACAGCATATCTGCAGTCTCTGTCCATCTCTTGTAGCACACCTGTAGTCTCTGACCACATTTGGCATGACTGCAGCCTCTGACAGCTTTCTGTAGCATTACATATACTAAATATTATGTGTGGCCCTTTGATGATTCCAGGGGCGGCCAATGAGGCCCGCTATATCAAGAACATTGACCACCATTGTGCTATGGGGAAGATATTAGTTAATATTTCTGCTATAGGGTGCATATTACTTAGTATTGCTTCTATAGGGTACATACATATTACCTATTAGTGCTGCTATACATCTTAGTATTACTTCTTCATGGTGCATATTCAGGTGCCGGATTTTCCATAAGGCCAACCGAGGCCCGGCCTCGGGGAAGCAGGGAGTAGAGGGGCAGCAGGGTTGTGGAATTCCTATCTCTTGATGCCAGGGACATGCAGTTCCGGGCGCCGGGCAGGTAGTTGTTTTCTAAATTTGGCCCTGCTTTGGCCAAGCAGAGCTAAATGTACAGCGGGGAAGCCGCCGCCTGTTTTGTACAAGTGATCCCGGCGATGTCCCTGAGATCATTTGTATGCAGCCTGCAGGTCTGCCATTCTCCATGGGGGGCGGTTTGACAGGGAGGGGGGCGCATTGAGGAACCTGGCCTTGGGGCAGCAGAGAGAGCAAATCCGGCCCTGTGCATATTAATTACTATTGCTTCATCTGCCATCCACTATGTCATTGTATGACACAGTAATGGCATATTTATCATGGGTATACATCAGACCTAGTTGTGGAGGCATCTGCTTTTCCCAAATATATATAATGTTTTGGGAGTATATTGTTAAAAAAAATATTTTTCACATTTCCATAGATATCAACGGGGGGAATTTATCAAAACTGGAGCAGATAAAAACTGGAGCAGTTGCCCAAGGCAACCAGTCAGCTGGTTGCCATGCACAGCTGTTCCAGATTTTGTTCTGCTCCAGTTTTGATAAATTCCCCTCAATGTATTTTGCTAAAATGCCTAATAATCACTAGCAATGGGCTGATCTGCCCAGGTTTGATTCAAGTGGAGTTCATCAAATCCTGTAATTCGTGAAATCCAAACTTAGCAGTAAATCCCACTGAAGTGTACGGAGAGGGGGGAAGGCATTCTTGCTACTGGTCATTTTCAAGGCTAATAGGCAATCTTTGGTTTTAAAAAAAAGACACATAGGGGTCTATTCACGAAGCTGCCGAAGGATCTAGCCGTAGCTTCGGCCGATCCTTCGGCTAGCTTCGGCCCCAGGACCCCTTCGGTTCAGTAGAACCGAAGGGGTGCTGTACGGGCTATTCACAATAGCCCTTACAGCTCCCGAACCTGACCTAGCGGCTCAGTCGAGCCGAACGCATATGCATTGGCTCGGCTGAGCCGTGCTGAAATCCAAAGCTGGCATATTCACTCACTACTGTTTGGCATCTATGAGACTAGACCGAACAGCTGTGAGTAGCCTGCCGGAGGGTCGGCTCAGCCGATCCAGATGTACTGCCTACGGCAGCTTAGTGAATAGAACCCATAGAGGGGAATTTATCGACACTGGAGAAGACAAAATCTGGAGAAGCTGTTTGTGGCAAACAATCAGTTTCTATCTTTCATTTCAAAGGTCAACCGAACAAAACAAAGAAAGAAGCTGATTAGTGACTATATGTAACTGCTCTAGATTCTGTCTGCTCCAGTTGTGATAATTCCCCCCATTTATGAGTCTTTATGAGATGCTGTATTGGAGTTAAAGTTGAACTCTAGACTCTACTCACCATCCCCTGACTGCTCTACTCTACTTTTGAAACAGCCGCAGATCTATGGGGTCAGGCAGGTAGAGAGTAAGCGACTGACGGTGGGAAGTCTCAGGTCCTGAGTGAAACTAGTTGTGCTGGTACAAATGCTTCAACCGGGTACAAGCCGGTACATGGCTGATAAATCTGTTGGTTTGTTAAAAACTGCTATTGTACCTGGTGAACTGGTAGAGTTGGAGGGTCGGAACTCCCCACAGCTTGCAGATGTAATTTTTTAATGCACAAATGACTTTTGTTTGGAGTGTTTCTTTTGTGAAATTGTGAAAATAAAAGATTCTTCATTTATCAGAGGAGTATGGGTGGTGGAAGAAGCAAAACTTACAGCCTTTTTAAAAACTGCCAATGTGTTCTGGCATGTAATGGCTACCCCTGGACCTTAAAGTGACACTAAACTTAGGAGTTAAATCTTAAAAATGCATTCAAGTAACCTATTAACAAAAATGTATCTTGTTTGTGTATCACTCAGCTGTAGATCCTCAAATCATCTCTGAATTTGTACTGACACTGTCCTTCCTTCAGGAGGGTGGCTGCTCTGTTCCCAATGGTCCCTGTGTGTATTATAAAGTAGCCACCACTGCAAGCTCACTCCTGTGATAGACTACAATCTTACTAAAAATTAGTAAAATAAACCTGAGATTGTAGTCCATCACAAGAGCAAGCTTGGAGTGGTGGCTACATTACAACACAAAGGGACAGTGTCAGAACAAATTCAGAGATGATTTGAGGATCCACTACTACACAAATAAGCTAAATTTTTGTTAATAGTTAAGGTACATTGTTAAGATTTAATTCTTGAGTTTAGTGTCACTTTAAAGCAGACCTATCAGTGCAGCCCTTATATTAGCAGTATACCTCAGGTGATCCTCTCTTTTTCCCTCATAGGCCAAAACACGTATGTTCGCACAATGAGCTTTCCTTAGATTGCATGTTGGCCACATGCATAAATACTGTATTTACCTTCAAGCCCATATGCGCCGTTTTCAAAACATAGATGATACAGTAAGCTCAAAATGTTTTATGTGATCATGTACACTGCGTCCCATAAGAGAGAGCGTTGATAAATAAGTTATATGAAAAATGTATTCAGCTCCTGGGCATACAATGTGAATCACTAGGTAGAATACCACCTGAGGTTTTGCATGTTATATTTTTATGATAATATATTTGCTTTTAGGTGATAGGACTTTTACTGAAATACTGAGAAACACAATATGGGGAGAAGGGGAGGGATCTGAAGATCAGTATCTATCATCCGCCATTGCCATGTGAGTGACAGAGGCCCTAGCTAATAGAAAGTGACGCTGAAGATCATTTTTTTCAATTTCTTTTTCTACTTGTAGATGTTTTAAATCAGAAAGACTGCCCATTAAGGGTAAAGCAATAGGTTTGCTTTAACCCACTCATCCCCAGTCAACTCCTGTGACTTGTATCTTACTCTGGGCTTTCTTTCCCGGCAGTGATGGGCCAGCTGAAGAGTGGTAGCAGAGTCAAAGGAAGGTAAGTACTGTATGTGTCTATGGAGGTCCAATGTGTCTAAAGTAACCCTGTTGTTTTGTCAATTAGGTACACTTAAGAAAAAAAAACTCCCCAGCCACCCTGACTTGCTCTCTAACTTATTTTAATCTAAAATCCCACAGAAGGATGCCTACTTGCCACTTCCTGTCAAAGTTAAAGCCTTAAAACAATCATGTCCACTGCTGCCTGCACCTGTGCAATAAGTTCCCATAGACTGGAATGGATTGTATCTGTAATGTTGAAATACGTCTCCAATCAAGTTTATGTGAAGTTAATGCGCAGGCAGCATTAGACTAGATTTCTTTACCAAGGGTGTTAAACCACACGGCAGGTCGCCATCATTGGCGGGAAGTAGTGGGAGTAGCCTTCTAGGTGGGGTAAGGAGGGTGACAGTTAGCTTAAAATAGGTTAGGGGGCTAGGGAATGAGGGTTTGGTATTGTTATTCATTCGAAAGAGAATCTGTCCGATTAGGATAAAGTTGCCATTTCTAGTGGCATTTAAGTTTTCATATTGTCACTGCCCTTAAATGAGTTCCCCTGCAATTGTCTTTGCTTCTCCTCTATTAGAATGGGTCCTTGATCCTGGCACTCCTTGGATTATGGTTATTCTTTATCCTGAGGTGCACTGTAGCCTTCATTCATCCTTCCACAGAACACTGATTAATTCGTATACTGGAATCAAGTGATTCTTGTAACTTTAGAACACCATGCATCTGAGTTATTTGGAGCCCAACCACTGCTTTAAAATACATTTATTATATTTAATAGTCCTTTAGGGCTAATGTACCCTTGCATTTGTGTTTTGCTTGTGACATTTATAAAGCAATTTTAAAGCTGACGTTCTGGAAAACAGTTAAACATACAGATGAAATACATAAAAGCTGTTTAACCTGCCTGCCAGAAATTTCTATTTCTGTCCATCTAGTATTGAGATTTAAACATCACTGCCTTACAACATAGTCCTGGCAAGCAGGGCAGGAGATGTGATTTTTCTCTGCTGCAGTTCAGCAACATTTACAGGTCTCCTCCACAGCCCCAGCCTGTGACTAGAAAGAAGCTTATCTCTCTGTCACATTGCTCCCTTCTTCTATCAGCATGCTTCTTTCACTACAGCACAACTGATTGGCAGTTCTAAACGCTGCTTCTTCATTTCCCATTTTGAGCTATGCTGTACAGGGACTGCAAGAGGCTGATACCAAGCCAAGTTCAAATACTTACACTGATTGCATGAACATTAAAAATAATTTTCAGCTTCTGTTGGAGATGTATGTGCTCATTCAGTCAAATAATATAAAGATTAATACTTTCTATTCATCCAAGTTAAAATGCTTTAGTACACTGGAATCATCAGTAAGTACAACAGTGTGTACCACTATTTCAGAGAATAAATCTCCTCCTGTAAATTAGATATCTGATGTATAGTTTAAACACAGTTATCTTGTTCTTTGATTTTCTTAATATTTCACACAATCCTGTAATTGATTAAACATTAATTATAAGATAAATGAGATAAAACAGCAATTAACACCTTCACGTATGTGCTTTGTCATCTGACAGTTTTAACCTTTTACTGACAGTTACAATGAATACCTTTCCCTAATGAAGAGATACAGTCATACTGAAAATGCACAAGGGAACAAGTTCACTGTAGGCAGCCAGTGTGATGCAATACATTGTGGAACGCAGAGTATGTTATGTCACTGGCTCCACTAATGAAGATAGTGAATATATACTGTAGATGAAATTCTTCCAAATAGTCATTTTGCTTCTTTAGTATAATAAATAGACTACTGTGCTGAAGTGTACGTAAACTTAAAGGAACACTGAAGGCAAAACTAAAGAAAAGGGTTTTCTCCCACCAAAAATCTTGAAAAAATTATAATTCTTTATTTTTTGTTACCAGCAATCCACCACCAAACACTAAGAAACAAAGACAATTGTCTTTTGTTTTCTGGGGAAAGATGCATCAGTGAACATCAAATACATAGCCATGGCAAATTGCTATGAGGTTTATACAGTATACAGTATGTTACACACTATCTATCTTGAAGCACCTTAATCCAACTCCAGCAGAATGTGAAAAAGAAGAAGAATTGCCTTGGTTTAAGAAATCCTTTAATATCACAAAAGCCTGTCCAACAAGATACAATATGCATTGATTCTGAAATATGTAGTATATTATTTATCCTATTCATTTTAAGATAAGGTCTGTGTATAGGATGTGGGGAATTATTTTAAGGTAAATATAGATATGAAGTACCAATGAGCACCTGAAATGGATAGTGATGGTTGAATGTACTCGGGTTTGATTCACATGTTTAATTGAAACCTTATTGAAGCCAATGGGAGGAGAAACTTAAAAATTAATTCTGTCCATTTTCAAGGCTAATATGCAAGGCATTGTTTAGTGGGAAGAGGGTCCTCCATTTTTCTGCAACTTCAATTGCGAAAGAAGAAAAACACTATTTCTTAAAATTGAGTGCCTAAAAAAACGCCTTTAAGCTATATGTGGTACCACAGAACAGTGTGATTCTCCAGGATAGCATCAGAGACACTGTTTTCATTTTTACATAATTCCATTGCATATAAAAAGCAGCAGCACCCCAACCTGAATTTCTAAACTTCATGGCAATTTACAAACATGACAAACATGACAATAGCACACTGTATTGTCCAAAAAGTTTAATAAAATGTAAATACAGTGTGCAGAAAAATCCTTCAAAACCACAATCCCACATTCCAGAGATGAGGCAGTGTAACACAATGGCTGAGGCGTATGTAAGCAGCTTGACTGGGTTGCAGTATAAAGAAAGAGCGACAAGGCAGGTTTTATCATGAAATAAAATTTACAGTGTAGTTCATGATAAACAAAATCCAGAAATAAAGCACAGACACTTAACACATCAAAGCAGCCTTTTTACTAGGCTGCTATATAAGAGGGAGAAACAAGGCAGGTTTTATTCTTACATTAAAATGACATGTATTATTTCAGAGACAACAGTCAGAAATATAGCACATTCATACTGCATATCATGTAAGCCTTTTTAGGGGGCTGCATTTGAAGGGAGAGGGATGAGGCACTTTTTTATCAAAAAATAAAAAAATACAGTGGATTATGCTGGAGACAACAGTCAGAAATATAGCACAGACAAGCGGTACATCATTGAAGCCTTTTTAGTAGGCTACATTTTAAGAGAGAGATAAGGCAATTTTTATCAAGAAATTAATACAAAATACAGTGGATTATTTCAGGAACAATTGAAAAAAGGAAAAAATGTAACACAGATGTAGTGCACATCATGTAAACCCTTTTAGTAGGCTACAATGAAGATAGAGAGACAATGCATTTTATATATATTAAGAAATACAAATTTATAGACAATTATGTCAGACACTGCAGCAAGAAGTATAGCACAGACAGGCTGCACATCATGGAAGCCTTTTTACAAGAGAGAGAGAGAGAGACAAGGCAGTTTTTATTAAGAAAAAAAATATATATAGTGAGTTTTGTCAGCGACAACAGCCACAAATATAGCACAGATGTGCTGAACATCATGGAAACCCTTTTAGAAGGCTGCATTTGAAGAAAGCTGGACAAGGCACTTTTTTATCAAGAAGTAGAAAATTACAGTGGATTACGTCAGAGACAACGGCCAGAAGTATTGTTCACTCAGCACTGAATTCGTTGAAATAGGACACATTGGGAAAGTGACACACAGAGTACACAAACAACAGGCCACATTTTAAACCTGACAGGCTACAGGTCAAAAATACAATAATAAGAAATGAATATTGTGCACACTTCATAGATATTATTTATATCGTTTCTGGTGGGCTTTATTATCAAAACCACATCTCCATTTAATATTGGAGAAACAAAATCAATAACAATTTTATTTTTTTAACATTACAATATAATATTTATGCTACAAACAGTACATTAAATATGTTTACAATTTATTTAAGACCTCAAGTAAGGTCAAACCACATCTCCATTTAACAACAGAGTGTCTAAAAAAAGTTGATATTTTTAAAGTTAAAATGGAAAGGATATGATATACACTGCATGAGCAACAAACACTAGCATTTTTGCAACTGAAGAGCAGCTACAGAAATATTAGTAGTTTCACCCTGACAGTGCTGGAGCAGCATCATACATCACAAACATTGAGATGCAACACTGAATTGACTCTGCAGAAAAAAATGCACACATTTGGCAGGTGAAGAGCAACTGCAGAAACATTAGTGACAACAGTTGGTTATGGTGGTAGGAGATGGTAATGGGGACATGGCAGCAGCATTAGATGGTAATCTTAGCATGAGAAGAGGCCTGCAGCAGTGGTAAAAGATGGTAATGCTAATGGTAAAGTTATGCTTTTGGGGCCATATTCCAAGAAAATATTTAATTGTTACCATCAGCTGAAGGAGTTTGATACTCATTGCTGATTCAGGACTGGTTCATTTTAATAAAGGGTTTTAAAGGTCAGTTTTGTCTAGGGACATACAGATTATTTTTCCTGTCACAATGCCACATAGTGCACTAAATGCCCATTCTGAATGCACAATGCCCCTACATCAACTCAGCATCTTTTATTGCATACCCAGGCAAACTTGGGCCAGTGGTCCATCCTCAACACCCAAATGTCAAAGTAGTCACCCTTCCGAAGGGTGTCCAGATTTGCCCTTGACCCCGTATAATCAGAGCTCATATGGGTTAGCCTATGCTTGGCCCTACTAAGTGTGACCCCATGCTGAGCCTTTTCACCGCTTGATGTGCTTTAACCCCTTCATAACTGAGGCCCTTTTTTCAATTTTTGCACCCATGTTATATTCCACATTTTAGGCCTGA
The DNA here is from genome assembly GCF_000935625.1 of Nanorana parkeri. Classification (NCBI taxonomy): domain Eukaryota; kingdom Metazoa; phylum Chordata; class Amphibia; order Anura; family Dicroglossidae; genus Nanorana; species Nanorana parkeri. Next base: position 927,719 of record NW_017306832.1, read on the forward strand.
AAATGACGTAAAACCCCCCAACATTATATATTTTCTGAATGCCAAGACCCTATAGAATAAAATGGTGGAGACTCCCAAACCCCATTGTCAGACTTTTATCCCTATTGCTTGAGTTCACAGATGATGCTGCAGATGCAGATTGAGATTTTTATGGAGTGCGGAACAGGTGGACAGGGAGGAGCAAGAAGAAGAAGGATTGTGGGTGTTTTGCTGCAGACCATTATCACTCACATGCTGCTCTCACCAAACTGCGTGGTGAAAAGTCACCACACAATCACCTTCTTTCAAAAAATTATAATAAAGCACTAAACCCTAACAATAGAACATTATAAACTTGTTTTATTATTAATATTTTTACTCATGAGTTAAATCTTAAAAATGCATTCAAGTACCTTAACCATTAACAAAAAGGTATCCCATTTGTGTATCACTCAGCTGTAGATCTTCAAATCATCTCTGAATTGGTGCTGACACTGTCCTTCCTTCTGGAGGGTGACTACTTTTGTTCCCCATGGTCCCTGTGTGTGTTGTAAAGTAGCCACCGCTCCAAGCTCACTCCCATGGTGGACTACAATCTCACATTTAGTTTACTAATTTGTATTGAAATTCTTTGTGAAAGTGGGAGGGTTTTTTGTTTTATTTATTTTTACATTGAAATTATTTTACAGAGATATGTGATCAGCTTTCTTTATTACAATAACTATTTTCTATTTCTATTTCAATAAAAAACAAGTTTTTCCCTATGTTCCCTTGTTTTAACGCAACTCAACACACCTGGTACAAATGAGCCCTAAGGATAAATTGGATGAACCTTTTGGTTTATCACAATTGCAATGATTCCTAGATAGCCTTGATGTTCATTGGTTAATTTTAATTGTTGGAGTTTTTGAACAGCTTCTTCCCTATCTGCTTGTTAGATATTTTTACACTATAAATTCTGAATTATACTATTTTTTTTTCCTCATCGCTTTACGCCCTTATATTTTTAAAATGTTTTCATAAAAAAGCGAAAGAGAATGTCGTTGCCAAGGACTTTATAATAAGTGATGTGCGTATATGACATGCTTAAATGCATTGGCTCTAGAGCAAATTGTCCTTTTAAAGTGGAAACTATTTTACAGTATTGTCAGTTATGTATCAGCTTGTCTGCTATCTGTATTGGAGCCAGTCTGTGGTAATTTACTTCTCTCGCTCCTGAAATGAAACTGCACCCCAGTCGATACTCTATGAAAACAGTTATATTCACACTTGTGAGCCTAAAATAATTAGTCTACATGTGCAGGTTTTAAAAAAGATTCAGAAAGCTCTGTTGCATCCAAGACAATGACAAACTGTAGTGGCATAGCTGTAGATAGATAGGGGGGGAGTCAACCAAGATACCATCAATATCTAAAACATTAAATACATTCCCCTGCCAGGGGGAGCACACCGACGTTTGCCCTGTTCCTCCAAGAGTCTATCATTCTCAAAGGAGAATTATATGATTACAAGGCACCCTGACTGTGCTTATTGAGTCCATATACCTCGGACCCAGGATGTGCACGTTAATCCAATCACTGCAAAGTGCGATGCTATGGGGCTAAGCGACTATTGTCCATTTAGTTGGATGTTCTCCTGAAGTAAACCTAAGTTTCATTCACATTTCTTGTGGACATCCTATTGTTCAGTGTACAAAGTAGAGCTTACGGATATACATTATGTCACAGATCAGCTGCAGAGCTGATCTGTGCTTCCCTGGTTTGCATTTGTTTTTTTACCTTTTGGCAGCTATGGGTGTCGCCCGCTTCACCTGATGGTTAATATACCTTCCTTTGTGTTACTTCCTGTCCTGCTTCCTATCTCTCTCCCTTTTTAAATCCTGCTCAGAACAGCTTCGGGTTGATTGAGCAACACTCCGTTTCTGAGCTGTCTTCAGTGCGGTTGTTCCTGACCTGACTTCCCGTGGACTGATCTCTTGTGTACTGACTGGGCTTAGTTCTCCTGATTATGTTTGTCTGCTGCCTGTCCTGATCTTTGACCTGTTTTCCAGATCTCCTTTTGCTCTGTCCATCATGTCTTTGCCAGCACTGCCTGGGACGCAGCTTCCTTCTCTGTCTTCTGTGTGTATGGGTACTCTCCACTCGCGAGCAGGGTGAGCACGGGTGTCGCGACCTGGGGTCAGCATGTAGCTAAGTCTTAACTTCTGTGAGGGGGTCCCTGGCGGAACTCTGGCTGGCCCTTATACCCCCCACACCCTGGGGTATCCAATGCAACCTGCTCACTTGTGAGTCCCCGGGAATCGTGACACGTTGACTGCCTCCCGGCCGTTGTGCTTACACGGCCGGCCGGGAGCTTCTTGGCACGAGCGGGAAAGACGCAACATTTTAAAACAGGCAGCGATGCCCGTTAACATACAAGCGATCCGCCGGCTATAGAGCCCGCGGATCGCTTGTATAAGCTGCCAGCCCATGTGTTCCCCCCTCCGCGGCCCCCCCTCCCGTTGACACGCTGGTCCTGGGCTCTGCTGTGCCCGGTGCGAGCCCGGGACCAGCATAGTGCCTCTCTGACAGGAGATCAGAGGGAAATTGGTACACGAGCTCCATCCAGTCCCCTCTCCGGTGTCAGAATGCGGAAGTGATGTATATTACATCACTTCCGCATTCTCGTGTCACTCTCCAGCTTCAGACGCTGGAGAGAAGCTGATGAAGCAGATCTGTGCTTCATCAGCTTCTCCAGGGGGGTCCTAGGTGACATTAGCGGTCTTGGAGACCTTTGATGTCTGCATAAAGAGGACCTGTCACTTATTTTGCTATCACATAAGGGGGTTTCTTAGCCCCGTATCTGATAGCAATACAGTTAAGTGAAAAAAAAAAGATAGGAAAAAAAATGTATGTTTCCAAAAACAAAAGTTAAAGTTAGACATAAAAAAGAATTTAAAAAAAAACAAAAAGAATTTTAAAAAACAAAAAAAAATGTTAAAGTCCCCACCCATACAGACACGCATGCAAACATGCGTCAGGTGCGCATACATGCGAAAACGACGATTGCGCCCATTACGCCGCACATGTCACATATCGCCGCAAACGTCGGAATGAGAGCAATAATTCTAGGGCCATCAATCACTGATAACACTAAACGGATGAGCGGTAATAGCTTTTAAAGCGTCGCCTATGGTCAATTTTGGGTATGGTAGTTTGTTTGCAATTTCGCGGGCGCGCGCAATTTTTAAGCTTGACATGTTTGGTGTCTATTTGCCCGACGTGACCTCACCTTTTATATTTTACCAAAATAATTGGGTAATAATAATTATTTTCTAACAATGTAAAAAAATAAAATTCACAATTTTCTGTAATTTTACCTAAATATAATGAAAAAATAAAACTCGCAGTGATGATTAAATACCCCCAAAAGAAAGCTCTATCTGCCCCCAAAAAATGGTATAAAATTAATTTCAGTACAGCGTTGCATGACGGAATAAATGTCAAATTACTGCAGTGCTGAATACTGAAAAATGGCCGGGCAAGGAAGGGGGTCTAAACACCTGGTCTTCAAGTGGTTAGATGGCGATAGCATAAAATGAATTTCACACCCCACAAAGGCCCTCAGTAAGGACAAGTAATCTGAGTCCTGCAAAAGAGAGAGAGAAATATGGTAGCAATATGGAAGCCTGACTCCTGCAGAGAAATGGGTGAGAACTGTGCTGTGGTACGGATTGTTACCTGTTAAATTAAGGATGCAGATCTGAAGAGGCACTTATGAATAGAGCAGAAATGTCAGTTATGAATGCCCTGCCCATTACATAAAGAAGCACCCTGGTTAAGGTACACTGTTGCAAAGTGTGTGTAAAGGGGTTTTAAGCTGAGTTTCTAAAGTGAGGCTGAAGATCAAAATGCCTCTCCTAACACAATGTTCGTTAAATAAGTGATAGAGGTTATCGGGCCACATTGTGTACCCAATAGAAAGCCACCTGTTACACACACTAGACATGTGCGATTCGTTTCGTTTTTTGGAAATTCGGATGTATCCAAATTCCGAATTACAGACATAACGAATGCAAACAAATCCGAATTTCCATTTCCGAAATTCGGTAGCGGTAGTTCGAACGTTCGTTTCGTTTTCTGTTCTTATTCGTTTCTTATTCGTTTCGTTTGTTGGAGCAAAGTGACATTAGAGAAGGAGAAAAATATTTTTTCCCCCTCAAATGTCACTTTGCTGCAAACGAACGAAACGAATAAGAAACGAATAGGAAACGAATAAGAAACGAATAAGAAACGAATAAGAAACGAATAAGAACAGAAAACGAAACGAACGTTCAAACTACCGCTACCGAATTTCGTCCGAATCCGAATTCCGAATCCGAATTGACTTTCACACCCGAATCCCGAAAAACGAAATAACACAAATCCGAATTTAAAACGAAACGAAACTAAACATTTTTTTTGGCAGTGCACATGTCTAACACACACGCACACACGTGCACACTTATAAAATATAAAACTCATATTGTCTGTTAGTGCATCCAAAAAATTACGACGCTGACATTTAGACTATTTGTAAAACTTTTTACTGCTTTTTTCTGCCTTATAGAGTTCTCATTTATGATTATATCATTACATTTTGAGAATGAATTTTCACATTAAGTCAGACCATATTCAAGCATATCATTCAGTATTAGACTAGTCAGGATATTTGCAATTATCATCTGGCTATTGAGAAATAATAAAATAATCTACATTGAAGCTTACAGAGACACGTTCTCCAGCAATATTTCTTTGTTGTTGAGTCTGCAGCCTGTGTGTGTTTTTTTTCTTAGGTTTATTATTCTGCACCTTATGTCTATACTTCTATTGTGTCAGGGCTTCCACTATATCCACTGTGCAGTCCTTTGTTCATAATGTTGAACATAAATCCTGCATTTTTTACCGCCTTTCTGTTTGACCTCAAGGAACAGTCTTGCACCAGAGCAAGTTGCCTGCAGTGTTTGTATCTCTATCTATCAAGTAAAATACTGTGCAAAAAGAAATGTTCTAGCATGTTGCTGTAATATCCTACACCTGCTATGCCACTTTTCTCATCAGTTTTGCATTGTGACTTCCTTTGTCCTAGACACGAGGATTGTAAATACAGTAAACTCCCCATTATCCGGCATCCGCAGGGATTGGCAGATTCCGGATAGATGTAGTTTCTGGATGCTTGAGAGTTACTATTAAAAATAGGTCTAACTAATGCCATACCCCATACTATACCATACCATAAACTCAGCATTGACTTCATATTAATATCGAAATGCAATCATTAAAAACAAATTAACCACTTGCTGACCAGGTGTTTTCCGAGCTATAATCGGCCAGTTGATGGGAAATGAACAATCACAATTACTGTACAGCTGACCAAATTTCCCTGGTCGGCCAGGCTAGAAAACCTTTTTTTAAATAGTACGAAAATCAATGGATTAGTGGCGTTTTTATACGAAAAAAATCGCAACATGAACACTGCACATGCACAAACAAAAATCTGTTCTGTCATTCGGTGAAATTCGGTCAGTTAGTATTGCTAACGAGTGATAATTGAAATCCACATAGGTCTGCATGATGGGGAAATTGTGCGGAAATCGAACCACAGTTCGATGACGGGACTAAAAAATCGTATGACAATTGTAAGGTGTATGGGTACCTTAACCTGTACTAAACCCCCACCCATTGGGCAATATTCCTTTTTAATTCCTGGAAATAAAGAAAGTGCATTGAGCACAGTGGTGCTGTCAGCTGAGCCTCCTTACCCTGTGTGCTGCCCATATATCTTTATTGTTATTGGCTTTGGAAGAAAAATGGGAACTGGCCTCAGTCCCATCAGGATCTGGGGCCTGGTTACTGCTGCAATTGCTGAAGTCCTATCCCTCTGAGCTCAGAACATGGTTATACCCTCCTTCTATATGCCAAACCTACACCCAGATCTTCCCACCCTACCAGTCTACCTTCCACCTATATTTGACTAACTGATTCTCTTTCAGAATTTCCTAGATCCTGACTTTTCTAGTGATATGAAGAAATGTGGAAGCTATATGTAAAAGTTGATCTATAACTGGTTGCCAAGGTATTCTTCAATTTACATCAAATAATACATCTCTGCTTTTTAATATTTGTTGCAATAGACCAGCCTAGGATTCTATTTGTTATTCAGGACATGCACTAGTTTGCACAGCGGCACATAGATGAGTTGGCTTATATTTTTATAAGTGTCTTTGTTTTGCACTTGACTTTATCATTATAGCACATTGCTCAGCATCTTAGCTGGATGCACTTATACTACCAGAAGTGAAAAGTACAGATTTTAAACCATAGCAGATCTTGCAGAAAATTTTCTGGCGCATCCAAAAAGGTCACCTTGTATCACAAAGAGAATTATAAACATTAATGGAAAGTGTCTACTGCCATTACAGTGTATTTAGTTGGTTGCAGATGAATCATCATTAATTTGTTTGCAGGTGATGCAAAGCAATGGACGAACTATAAAAAAGTGGGAGAACTCATCACAATCACCCATATGATTCTGCACAATGTGCTGCATTTGTTCCCAAACAGAGCAAAGCAAAGCTTTTTTCTATAAAATGTATTCATACATGGACACATTGAAACATACTCATAAACTATGTGCAATTGTTCAGTAACCGGGGAGTTGCAAACGTCATTTTAACCCCATTAAGCTATCAGAACTAAATCTTAACTTAAGATTGTAATAGTTTAGCTGTTTATCCTTAATAATATTTTTCTGCTAACATAAAACAAAGGGTAATGTGTAAAGTGCTGTGTTCTCTGGATCACATATTAACAATTGGAATATGATAATCTTTAATTGTTCTCAATTGAAGACCAAACCCACATAGAGGAGACAGCCAAAATTAAAGACACTTTTTGTAACACGGAGGGAAAGGGATGGAACCTCTGTCAGCTCAATCAAACCTACAACCCTTGATGTCACTGGTCAACGGACTATTCCTCTGTCCCCATGGTATTTTCTTCCTTCTTGTTTCCCCATTCCTTGCTTTGCTTCTAACATAATTGTCATGTTCCACTTATTATTCCCTCAATACTATCCACATTACAATGACTAAGCTCCTCCCATCATACTAAAATGTCACACACTAACATACCCCTGACATAATCTGCTAGCACATAAGCTACCCTTACCTGCATTTAAAGTGACACTAAACTCAGGAGTTAAATCTTAAAAATGCATTCAAGTACCTTAAAGGGTTATTAAAGCCTTGTGTGTTTTTGCATATATCTACTTATAGCAAGCAGTAGATATATGAAAAAACATTTTTTTTTAAACTTTTCAAAAGGGTTAAAACTTACCTGTGTCTCCGCTGCTCGCTCCCATCTGAATATGCGGCCGCAAAGGGCAATGGGGCGGACGCATGCGCAATGCAGATCTTCTGCCCGGGAGACGAGCAGAGACACAAGGTAAGTCAATGCAGCAGCGTGCACCTGCACAGACACCGTGGGCAGAAAGTGCCAGTTAAGAGAGAGGAGTCAGCACTGAATCAGAGACTGGCACCACCGCTGGAGGGACTCCTCAACACTACAGGAAAGAAGAAGATGATCGCATCAAGAGGCATCATTTAAGGTAAGTCCTTACACCAGCATTGTAGGGTGGAGATGTATCCTTTAATTTCACTTTAACTCTTAACAAAAATGTATCTTATTTGTGTATAACTCAGCTGTAGACCCTCAAATCATCTCTGAATTACATATAGTAGTTACATAGTTAGTCAGGTAAAAAAAGACACAAGTCCATCAAGTTCAACCCATAGAGATATGAAAAAAAAAGAAGAAAAGCATAAACAGAACGCTATGCTCACCATTACCTAGTCTTGATCCAGAGGAAGGAAAAAAAAAACCCCTATAAAGCATGGTTCAATTTTCTCCAACAAAGGAAAACAATTCCTTCCTGATCCCATAAGTCAATCGGATATTCCCTGGATCAACAATCTCTGATGCTTAATATACCTATAAGTACTCATTATCCAGTAATATTCTGTGCATTTAGGAATACATCCAGATTTTTCTTTTAAACAATTAACTGAGCTAGCTACAACTAGCTCCTGGGGTAGTCTATTCCACATTTTCAGCTATAACTGTGAAGAATCCTTTCCGTATGCAAAGGTTAAACCTCTTTTCCACCAGACACAAAGAGTGCCCCCTTGTCCTTTGCAGTGACCTTAACCCTTTCGCTACCAAGGACGTACGGCATACGGAGGAACAAAAGTGCTCCCGGCTGGCCAGCTCAGTATGCCGTACGGACCTGGCATTTACAGTTCTACTATAAGCTTTAGCGACCATGAGCTTATAGTAGAACTGTTCCACGGACTGTCCCCTTCAAATTAATAGCTGTCATCAGCCGCTCACAAGCCGCTGATGACTGCTATCATCAAAAATAGCGCCCCCCCCACCGGCGCCGCTGCTGCTGGCCGCCGGCATCTGGAGTCTCTCATCCCTCCCTGGGAGGGATGAGAGACTCCATGCATTCCTGCTGCTGTCGAGCAGTGTTCCGATCGGAACCGCTGTCATCCTGTCAGTTTTTGGATGACAGCGCCTCTGTAGAGTGGCTGAGCGGGGGATCGTTAAATATAATTAATATTTAACGATCCCTCTGTGCACAGCAAACACCGGAGTGATCGTCTGATCATTCCGGTGTTTGTAAATAACTGGGGACACATAGTACTATGTGTCCCCAGTTATGAATGAACAGGCTGTGATTTACATCACTTCCTGTTCATTCAAGAATTTATGAATGGGGACTAGCACTCACTACAGAGGCGCCTCCCCATTCATAAACTAATGATAGTATGATATTTTTACTATCATTAGTCTGTGAATGAATGAGAAGCCTCCATACTGAGTGCTTCCCATTTATTGAGTGCTGGGGCTGCAGAAAAAGAAATTGAGGACTCTATGTCCTCAATTTATTTTTCTATTTCAAAAGGGAAATGTCAGGGGTCTATTTTATAAAATAAATAGAAAATGTAACAACAAAAAAGTAAAAAAAAAATGTGTACAACAAAACTAATTTTAAAAAGCACAACCCCTCCCTCCCCCCACATAACATACACATATTGTGTATGTTACACAACACAACCCCTCCCTCCCCCCACATGCGCTGCAGTGTGTTGTTAGAACGCATCGCAGTGCATGATTTTTTTAATGTATTTTTTTTCTTTAAAATGTTTTTTTAATTAACTGTGGCAGCGCATGGCAAAGCTTTGTGACACATTGTCATGCGTTGTGATCTTTGAGTTGCAATAAATATACGCCTGTATCATTTTATCACAACACAAACACCAACACAGCGTAAAAATAATTTTTTAACATAAGTCGCTTATTTACAGTTTTGCGTACCGTAATTTTTTTTTACCTTTTCGCAAAAAGGCGCAATTTCAAATTTGCAAATATTTGTTATTTATTAACTCAATACAGTTTTATCTTTTAGATTTAGTCAGAATTTTTTTTTTTTGTATGCTGATACTAATTTTAGTGTGTTTTATCAACTGAATTGTGTATTTTTATCAGTTTAATATTAATTTGAAAAAAATGTGCGCAATTATCGCAGGTCCTACAAACTTAGTATCACCATCTTTTTATTCTACCAGGCCTGTACTTCAGGCTTGTACTGCTGATTTCAGCCGTACACTGACTGAAATCGGCCATACAACGGCTTGCTGCGGCTGGGTTCGGGTCTGCCGAAGTGCAGAAGGAGTTTGACTCAGCTAATCCAACATCTGGATCGGCTTAGCCGAACCTCTGGCAGGCTACTCGTTGCTGTTCGGCCTATTCTCATAGGGGCCAAACAGCAGTGAGTGAATAGCCGAATGCCGCCAAGCGCCATTCGGCTCAGCTATTCTGCTCGGTACCTCTGTGGTACCGAGCAGACAGGTACCACAGAGGTGCCGTGACAGGATCGAGAAGTGAGCGAACGCCGGTATATGTTCGCTCACTTCCCGATCTACTGAGCTGACAGTTTCATTGTCACAGGTTGGCTAGAACTATGAGGATGAGTGAAAAACACTCGCCTCATAGTTCCCCTTTAAATTACATTTTTACTAGGCACAATATCTGCAGTTCATCAGCTCTCCAAGACAAGGGGAACCCCCCCCCCCGAGTTAGGAATACATGTACAGTATAGATAGTCTAATAAAAACACCGGGCAAACATCCAAATGTCCGATTTTTTTAATAATAAAATGATATGTAAAGGATGAGTACATAAGTAGAATATATATTGTAGAATGCAAACTTACACATTAAGGCATATGAATATCTCAACAAAATATATTTACCACAAAATATACTAAAAAACATGGTATGGGTCAAAACTGGGCTTCAATCACAGGATACACCTAAAATGTATTGGCAATAATGAAAACCCACAAAATCATACAATACATAGATATGATGGGTTCTTTATTTTGTGTTAAATGAATGTTGTTAATATTTTCATACTCTTTGATGTAGAAATGTGCATTCTATGTATTGTACTTATGTTCTCATCCTTCATATACATTTTTGTGTCTTTTTGTTTAGCCCTGAAGAAGGGGGAGTTTATTTGATCCTTGAAACACATTGACTATTTTGTATTTCATGCTGGGAACCAATTTCGCCATTTGTAAAAAAAATGTGGACTCTTGGACATTTCTCTGGTGATCTCATTAGACTAGTAATAATAACCTGACACAGGTTCTACCCTTAGTACATTTTAATTAAAAAAAAAAATGTATTTGCCCCCACTGGGGAGATTTCCCATCCCTTCCTGTCCCAACAGGAAATGAAGGGTAATCTCCTCAATGGGAAAACCTATGGTTAAAAAAAACTAAATAAAATAAATAAAACAGAACAGTTTATTCCCAGACCAAAAATGCATACCAGTGTATCCCTATGGTATTTCAAGCTCAACTACAGTAGACTAACTTACCCAACTGCTACTGTAGATCAGCCTAATCATAGAACCTTAATGTATGTTTCAGTGCAGCATTTCATTTTGCTAGACACCCCCTCACTACCAGCACACATCTGACTCATTGTTCACATTGCTCAGCTTCTGCAATATGCTACACTGAGCTCTACAAACAATATGTATACAGCATGCAAGCATCGATTACATTTTATCTTTTACTCTGTGTATAGTTCAGTGTTTTGCAACAAAATGTAACACTTTTGTAACAATATTTTAGCAACCATATCTATCACTTGTAGGAGCTATGCCTTGGAGAATTTATGTAAATATCTGAGGATGTGTCTGTGAAGTAGCTTTGTTTAAAGCTGAATGCCAGGTATGCATTAATTTGCATACTTACAATAGTCCAGCTTCACCCAATGTAAGTATGTATATGCCATACCTGATACCGAATATACTGTAAAGCACCGTAGTAATCAGAGCTACTACAGACCCTGCCATGATCTTCCAGATCCTGTGCTGTGCTGAGCGGCTTCTAACTCATGAGCTCATGTGATTTTGCAAGCTACATTGGAAATACACAAATGCTTTAAAATGCATGCTTGGGGATGCCTTCATTCTGAACAAGCAGGGCCGGTGCTAGGATACGTGCCTACACAGGCAAGGTGAATTTTTCCGCCCCCCTCCCCGACCCCCTGTAAAAACAGGGCATTTTGACAAGTACCTGTTAGTACAAAACTAACGAAATACAAAATAACGGATGTTCCGAAACGGAACGAAACGGAACACATTTTTTGACGGCGCACAAGTCTATTCCATAGAAAACAGGAAAAATCCAAAGTTATTTCAATTGTAAACAATGTTACTATACACGGGGAAAATCTGTGGTAAAGGATAACTTGATATCTTTTTCAGATTTGCCTACAAATTATCTGATACTATGCTTCCCATTATACTCTATGGGCATTCATTATAGTCTATGGGCATTCTTGGTGTCATTCACACTTGTCATTCCATAGAAAATAATGATAATCCCACCTAAGCTCAATTTAGATCAATGCTAATGTGCTTGGAGAGTATGCCTGCTAAAGATTTATTTGATGTGTCATATGGTTCTCGACTCCAAGGCCCATCTTTCTTCCCATTATACTCTATGGGCATTCCATTGTGCTATTCACCTGTCATTCCATAGAAAACAGGAAAAATCTAAAGTTATTTCAATTGTAAAAGATGTTACTATACATGGGGAAGATCTGTGGTAAAGGATACGTGGATATCTTTTTCAGATTTGCCTACAAAATATCTGATACTATGCTTCCCATTATACTCTATGGGCATTCCGTTTGGCTTCATTATAGTCTATGGGCATTCTCTTCCCCTGTCAAAGTCTATGGGCATTCCATTCTGTCATTCCTTTTAGTAGGCCCCATCATGTTATTCACATATATATGAAGGACAGAACAGAAATGGAGTGAGCTTTTCAGGGTGATATACAAATTGTATATCTCCTTTATATTTCTCCTTTTTTATTTTCTCACCTGCCTCAGTCCTCGCCTCATGCCAGTCTGCCTCTTTCCGGATGTCCTGAGTGAGGCGCCCGTGCGCACAGCCTCACGTCCTCCAGTGAAGCCCGTGCCGTGTGACATGTCACGCTATGCGGGCGGGGGCCGGGGGAGGAGCTAACTTTAGGATGCGATCGTGCAGATCGCATAGGACAATACGTTATGGCATTGCCGTATGCGGCCGCTGCCATAACGTATTATTCTATGCAATCCGATCGGCAATTTTCTGCGGGCA
>NW_017306832.1:941719-944253 GCF_000935625.1 Nanorana parkeri
GTTGATATCTTTTTCAGATTTGCCTACAAAATATCTGATACTATGCTTCCCATTATACTCTATGGGCATTCCGTTTGGCTTCATTATAGTCTATGGGCATTCTCTTCCCCTGTCAAAGTCTATGGGCATTCCATTCTGTCATTCCTTTTAGTAGGCCCCATCATGTTATTCACATATATATGAAGGACAGAACAGAAATGGAGTGAGCTTTTCAGGGTGATATACAAATTGTATATCTCCTTTATATTTCTCCTTTTTTATTTTCTCACCTGCCTCAGTCCTCGCCTCATGCCAGTCTGCCTCTTTCCGGATGTCCTGAGTGAGGCGCCCGTGCGCACAGCCTCACGTCCTCCAGTGAAGCCCGAGCCGTGTGACATGTCAGGCTATGATGGGGGGGGGCTGGGGGAGGAGCTAACTTTAGGATGCGTTCGTGCAGATCGCATAGGACAATACGTTATGGCATTGCCGTATGCGGCCGCTGCCATAACGTATTATTCTATGCAATCCGATCGTCAATTTTCTGCGGGCAGCGGGTTCAAGGGGCAGATGCTCTGGGCCCCACAACCTTGATTGGGCCTGGGGCAAGTGCCCTCTTTGCCCTGCGTTAAAGACGGCCCTGACAGGAGCCGCACTCCAACCTGATTCACTTCACTCCACAATTGTATGCCTAAATTAGAGACAAAGAGCACAGGTAGAAGTTTTACTACAGGAATTAAGATACTGCATAGGATATAACCATGTAAAATTGGTCAGCAGCAGGACAGTTTTAATCACAGATAATAGGCCTAACTGCTGTATAGCTAACTTTTAATTTGACTATAGGGATAGGCGGGTGTGGTTGATTGTGTGATATAATTTGAGGTGGGTTATGTGTGCTACTGTGCTGGGCTGCAGGACTAACACTTCCTGGGAAGGGATTCCCCAGGTTTGGGACTTTATAAAGTGTATATATACTGTGTTTCCCCGAAAATAAGCCACTGTCTTATATTTTTTTGCCCCCAAAAACCACACTAGGTCTTATTTTCAGGGGATGTCTTAATTTTTTTTAATGTGCAACAGGGGAAGTGGTAGGCCACGTAAAATGTGTGTGGGGTCAGCGCATGTCGACCAACTGTCTGCAGAGTTAATAGCCACAGACCTCCAAACTTCATGTGGCCTTCAGATTGGCACAACAAGAGTGTGTAGAGAATGGGTTTCCCGCAAAGCGTCGGATGCAGTGGTGTACAGCACGCCGCCACTAGACTCTAGAGAAGTGAGACGTGTTCTCTGGAGTGACGAATCAGGCTTCTCTGTCTGGCAATCTGATGGATGTGTCTGGGCAGTTGCCATGAGAACTTGCCTGACTGCATTGTGCCAAGTGTAAAGTTTGGTGAAGAGGGGATTATGGTGTGGGGTTGTTTTTTAGGGGTTGGGCTTGGCCCCTTAGTTCAAGTGAAGGGAACTCTTAAGGCATACCAAGCATACCAAGACATTTTGGACAATTTCATGCTCCCAACTTTGTGGGAACAGTTTGGGGATGGCCCTTCCTGTTCCAACATGATTGCGCACCAGTGCACAAAGCAAGGTCCATAAAGACGTGGATGAGCGAGTTTTTGGGTGGAGGAACTTAACTGGCCTGAGTCCTGACCTCAACCAGATAGAACACCTTTCTGATGAATTATAGCAACATCAGTACCTGACCTCAAAAATGCGCTTCTGGAAGAATGGTCAAACATTCCTATAGACACACTCCTAAACCTTGTGGACAGCCTTCCCAGAAGAGTTGAAGCTGTTATAGTTGCAAAGGGTGGGTCAACTCAATATTGAACGGCATCCCAGTCTTGGCGACCCCTGATGTCTCCATAAAGAGGACCTGTCATGTAAATTGGCTACCACATAGGGGGCTTCTTAGTCCCCCGCCCTCTCATACACACGCAGATATGCGTTGGGTGCGCCTACGCGCGAAAACGACCATTGCGCCTATTGTGCCTCATATGTTACACATCACCGGAGTGTGAGCAATAATTTTAGCGCCATTAATCACTGATAACACTAAACTGATGAGCTATCAAAAGCATTTTAAGCGTCGCCTATGGACAATTTTCAGTGTGGCCGTTTTTTTGAGATTTTGCGGACGCGCGCAATTTTAAGGCTTGACATGTTTGGTGTCTATTTACCCGACGTGACCCCGTCTTTTATATTTTACCAAAAATATGGGTTAGATGTTTTATAACATAACGTGGGGAAAACATTTTTTTTAAAAATTTATGGTACTTTTTTATTATATAGTAAAAAATATATAGTAAAAAAATAACCCCCCCCCCATACAGAGACGGATGTTACTGGCTCAGTGTTCTCTGTACAGCACTGCGATATATGTCAGAGCTATATAAATGTAAAATAATAGTGTGTGACTGTGGGGGGACATTAGGGTGTAAGCTCCTCTGTACAGAGACTGATGTAACTGGATCAGTCTTCTCTGTACAGCACAGTGGTATATGTCATAGCTATATAAATGTATAATAATAACAGTGTGACTGGCTCAGTGTGGCAGT
>NW_017306832.1:944276-945924 GCF_000935625.1 Nanorana parkeri
CCCAGGCCTAAAACCGTGTAAGGGGCCCCAAAATTTCTGATGGCTGCCCTAGCCAGCTCCCTCTTAGCCTTTAGCACCTTACTGTTTGTTTAAGGATCTTCCTCATCACAGTGATGGGCCAGTTGAGAGCAGAATATTGTTATTTGCAGTTTAGATTCCCCCAGCTCAAAAGTAATATACACCTCAATCATGAGACTATATTATAGTTTCATAATTAGTAA
The DNA here is from genome assembly GCF_000935625.1 of Nanorana parkeri. Taxonomy (NCBI): domain Eukaryota; kingdom Metazoa; phylum Chordata; class Amphibia; order Anura; family Dicroglossidae; genus Nanorana; species Nanorana parkeri. The sequence goes on from NW_017306832.1 coordinate 944,498, forward strand.
TAGAGTAACACTGTATTATATCGCGGTAAAGCATATGTCACAACACAAATTACCTTCCATTGTAGCAAGCTGTATTGCCATAGCACATTTATTCTGAAAAAACACCCAACACAGGAGAAATCACTCCTGCCTTAATTTCTTTCAGCACAGTGCACTGCAACACAAATTATGCGTTGTGGAGCGCTGAAGCACAGGTGTATTGTGTATGTGCATTTGGTGCCATTTAACGTTAATGGCAATGCACATAAACAATGTGACTCTAGTGACAAATGCAAATAGTATTTAAAATGTATCTAAAGTCAACTATATTTTTAGTTTAGGATATAGTCTAAAAGGCTTAAAACCCCTGTCAGTTTTCTTTTTTTTTTTTGCTGTATGTGTCCTCACCTGATGTTTTGGCCGCAGATGTAACATTTAATCCTTTCCATCACTTTCTGTCTACACATGTCAAAAATTGTCAAGACAAACAGTGAGGCTGAATCTCCCAAGTTCTTCTAACTTCCTCTTGTGTCTCCGGGGCAGAATGTGAAGGGAAATCTCCCCAATCAGTATCTATTCAGACAGCATAACGAAAAATTATTTTGTAAAAAATATTTCTTACCTTTTTGTTGCAGCAGGCAAGATGGTCTATTCCAGATTTTTCTCAGCACCATCTCAGCGATCTGTCCTAATGGAAAGACTTAGGACTGAAATGTGTGGATTGCGTTTTTCTCATTAACTTAATTAACATTCTACAGAGAAGCCCCTCACTCTCACAGCCCCTCCAACATTACAATAGAAGGAGAAGCAAGTAAAAATGTTAACCCTTAAGAAGCTAAGAAACTCTAACCCAAGTAAAAGCAATTTAAACTACAAAAAGCATTTTGTTTTTTAAATATTGTTTTTAACTTATGCTATGTGAATGGGAACATGTAACAAATATGAAATAGGTGTTATCCCAATTTGGCACCAAAAGTGGAAATAAACTTTAAGCCAAGGTGAAAAATACAGGCAAACGCATATAGCAATGTAACCCAAAGAGCGCTATATCGCAGACATCCCAATGACTGCAGATCTGTATATTGATGTACAAGGAACAGAGCCCACACAGACACAAAGATGTGTTACTGTTTATGATAATAAAGTGCACAGTGTGTAAAAGGCTAATGACACTATGGCTGAAAAACTTGTACTGTTCCTTTTTAGTACACTGAATAGTAAACAGACATGACTGTTTTGAAAGGTATGGCTGCTTTCTTTCACTGATCTAGTGATGGAGTCAATAACTTACAGGAAGAAAACTTGGTGTGACTCCCCCTCTAGTAGTGGCATGTACTGTACCCATTTGGACAATGGTAAACAATTTGGTGAAATTATCTCATTAAGCACACATTTATGTGATAACCTAAAGCTGAAGTTTAATATTCGTATAGTTTGCTCCCCCCCCC
>NW_017306832.1:946030-989675 GCF_000935625.1 Nanorana parkeri
ATATGTTATTTGTTGCCCCCCCCCCCCCCCAATTAACAAGCTAATTGCATTTTTAGAGAAAATATTTCCATTTTCATTACTTACCTTATTTGCCACATAGCGATGTCACCACTGGGTCTCTGTGCTTCTTCTGCTGGCAGGGTATATTATACATAGCCTCCTGAAATATTCAGGGCCTACAGCCCTGATGCAAGCAATGGACTGGCTCTTGGGTAATTTTAGACTAAAATCAAAATGCCTTAATGGTGGGTGTCAGTTTGGAGGAGTGACTATTCCTAGGCAAGTTTGCATAAAGACTGCCCTAGGTAATGCAATGCTAAACTTCCTTGACTAAAAAAACTGAAATCTAATGGAAAGGACGGACCAGGGACATTAAAATTATATCAAAGTCAAAATGTTTTTTAAGCTATTTCAATTTTTGATCACTTACATAGGATGCTTCTTCTTGATATTTAAAAGTTTTAGTTTCCTGCAGAATCAGCTGGTCCCCTTAGCACTGGTCCTGATATCCTATTCTAGGGTGGCTCCTTTCCCTTGCAGGCTACTATCTAGCCACCCTTGTGTGTGCTAGTAAGCTGTGTGTCTCCATGTCTCCACAAGCACACAGGCATAGCAAAGTACTGGACAAGGAGTTCAGGGAAGCCGTGCTGAGAGCTGAAAGCAGCTGTCAAGAAAACTGATTATGAAAAGTGCTTGGAAAAAAAAATAAAACAATGCTTTGTTAGGCAATGGATATTTGTTTGATCTGGATTCAATATTTAAAAAAGTTTAAGAGTTTAATACTACTTTAAGGCTGGGGAGGAAAGGCCTAATAATGCTGGACATCCTCCAGCCAGGAAATGAGGTGAGCTCTATCTTACTTGCTGCAGCTTTCCTCATTAGAAGGATGAGTCTGCATTCACACCCGAGCATAGAGCATTTCTAGGTGATTTTGAAGCTTTTTTACTTGTGTGTTTTTGCATGTTTATTCAGATTTATTTAGACTTGAGCTTTCTTCTTTTAGCCAGTGGAAAGCTATTTACTATCAGAAGGAGATGGTTTTAAAGCCTCGGAAAACATTTATTTTCAGGTATTTTCACCGTTTTCAGGCATTTTTTTTCAGGTGATTTTCAGGCACTTTCATTGAAGTCTATGGGGCCAAAAATGCTGCCTCAAAAGCAGCTCATGTAGCTTTTTGAGCTTTAGGCCTGGTTCACACCTGGGCGTTTTACAGCGCGTTCCTACACGCTGTAAAACGCTCAACATGTGAAAACCAATGATTGCCTGTGGGCACGGTTCCCACCTGGGCGTTTTACAGCGCGTAGGAACGCGCTGCAAAACGCCCTACGCCCAAAGAAGTACAGGAGCTTCTTTGTGGCGTTTTGCCGCGCGTTGCCATTGGTATTCTCGAGTGTGGATCCGGGTTAACACAAAGCGGTAACCCTGAGCCGCACTCGGGAATACAGCGTACAGGTCTTACCTTGTCCGCGATCACCGCTGTGTCTTCGGCGGCTGCCGACTTCCAGGTTCCATCCCTTGCGAGTGGCCGCGTCGCAGGGGGGCGGAGCCGGCGGAAGGTTTAAAAGTGAAACTAAAAAAAAAAAAATTTAAATAGAGAATATAAAGGGAAAAAAAATCATACCGCCAGTGAAACGCGAACGAACCAACGAACGAAAAAACACTCAAAAACTAGCTCAAAAACGAGCATTAAAAAACGCTCAGGTGTGAACCCAGCCTTAGGTGTCAAGCTACAGGCACCCAAACATTCATATGTAAACAGATACAATTTAAAATCATGGGATTTTGGTTGTTGTGCGTTTTGGAGCTTCGAGCTACAAAACGCTCAGGTGTGAATTAGGGCTAAAAGTCCACTAGGTGATTATAACGAACCGAGACCTCTCAATCAGGAATTAGTTTGAAAAGCACATGGTGCAACAAAACATATTTTTCTTCAGAACAGCGAAACGGAAGGGAGTTGCAATACCGTTGGTAAAATCCTCACATGTGAATGTGCAGTATGTAAAGCGCTGCGTATATTGTCAGCGCTATATAAATACATGTAATAAAATAAATAAATAAGTGATTTTAATATCCTGCTTTATATTTTCCCATCATCAGGGTACCTGGCATTTTTCAGTTTGATGTTGGCTAAATGCCTCACATTTTATTGAATTTAGGAATCGTTTCATTTAAAATCGCCCTTCATGCTAATCTAAAGGGAGTAGCTGCAAATGCAAGTTACAATTCTGGAGGCTAGAAAGAAAGCCATGATCGCATTGTAATGAAACGGCTTGCGTCTTAATTCAGGCGTTTGTGCTGCCAGAACTAGCTTAATGCAATTCAGATTTATATGGTTTTCCAAAATATTTAATTAGATCTTGCAAATTTATAATGAATTTGGCAGTCAAATGCAGTTTAACTATCCTGAGTACCCTCCATTAGCTCTTGTTCGGTCTAGACTGCTGTGAAATGAACAGATAAAAGGGAATGGTGATGTGGTCTTATTATCATTTACAGATGTGTACACAGTTATCCGGCTTCATTACTAGTTCTGATCAGATATCCATAAGAAACAGAAATCTTAATCAGTCCAGGAAATAAAAATAGTAATCTCTCAAATAAACTGCCGAGCTAGCTGTAGCCATCTGATAATGAGGATACAGAGCACAAAGGAGTTTTTTGAACCTTAAATTCTTTATTACCCACTGTTCTGCTGGTACATGAGTTATTAAGATGGCTGGTATTGACCAGGCCGCATTCCTTGGATCTTACTGTAATAAAAACAGGCACAGACTTATGTATTGATGAGAATCAAGCAGAGCAGGCTTCTGATAAGCATGGATAAGAAAAAGGTGGCATAGTCAATACAGCAAACAGTGTAATATCTGTGCTATCTATTGTGCTTCTGATATGAAAAAAAAATAAAGTAACACTAAACTTAGAGTAAAATCTTAAAAATGCATTCATGTGCCTTAGTTATTATAAAAAAGTTACCTTATGTGTGTACCACTCAGCTTAGCTATAGAGCCTCCAATCATCCCAGAATTCATGCTGACACCGTCCTTCCTCCTGGAGGCTGCCGGTTTTTGTTCCCCATGGTCCCTGTGTGTGTTGTAAAGTAGCCACCACTCCAAGCTCACTCCTGTGATAGACTTCAATCTCACCTTCAGCTTACTCATTTGTATTGAGATCTACATCTGAGTGATGCACAAATAAAATACATTTTTATTAATAGTTAGGGTCCTTGAATGCATTTTTAAGATTTAACTCCCGAGTTTAGTGTCACTTTTAGTTTAGGCAAATGGGATGGGGATTTGAGTATCCTTTAATATGCTTCTATCTCATCATAAAGACCCTCTTAGCTGCACGCTATGCTTTTTAGTTTGCCTTAGATAAAACTGAGATCTTCTGTTGAAGCTTACATGCAGTCATAGCACACCATTGGATGTCTAGGGACAACAAAGGGAAGGGTATTTATGCTGTACCAGATATCACATTTGCATCTTTTGGTGCCAGGAGTTGTATATTCCTGCCTTACTCATAACAAAAATCAATTGGTATCAAAGGGGCATAAAAAAGTGTGCTATAGAACTCTGAGTTCTTATGCCATGGGGAAAAATAATAAAACTTGTGCTTGCTCTAATACATACTGGAGAACATTATTCAAGAAAAAATACAGTCTTTTTTTATTTTCCTTCCACATGATTGGGTATTCTTTGCAAAATGGATTTTCACCACACAAGAGCAACTTCCCCTGAAAAGTGTAAATTCCATTGCAAAGTGAAGAGCCTTTAGTAAATTAACCCCTAGGAGTGAGTTGTTCTGTGTATTTGCTACCCCTTCACCTGTAATCCTGGGCTGCCAAATATGACAGATTGGCACAGGTCTGCAACAGATTTACCACTGTAGAGCTGCAGTTCTCAACCTGGGGGTCGCGACCCAGTTGGGGGTCGAATGACGATTTGCCAGGGGTCGCCTAGCGGCTCCCGGCCATCCAGGAGAGAAGCGTTTTCTCTGTTCTTTTTTTTTCCTGACATCAGGGCTGCCGTCAGTCAGAAAAAAAAAAAAAAAAACTTTCTCCCGGAAAGGTTTAGTCTGATCGATGGAGCAGAGTTAAACTTTCTCTGCTCTGTTTTTTTTTCTGACATCGGACCGCAGTCAGTCAGAAAAACAAAACAAAAAAACCTCCATAGGAATGCATAGCTAGATTCCTATTGGCTATTTCACTAGCTATTGCACCCGCCCACTGCTGCTGTCAATAAGCAGAGGGGGACCTGCAGTTCTCCATCACCAATGCACATGCAGTTTTGAGACTTTATTGAATTGTTGGGGTAATCACTAGGCACTTTATTGTTTATGTATAATTATGTATAAGTTGTAAGTTTTTTAGTGCAGTGACTTTGTCTTGAGATTGTAGAGAGTGACTTTAGGATTCACTTGTTTTCACTGCTGCTGACACATTGCATTTAAAGGAAACACCAAAAGCGCGGATTTTACACACAATTGCAATACCAGGTCCTTAATAAAGGGGCACCCAGATGCGGCCCCCATCTTGTGAATGAGTAAGGGGTACTTGCACCCCTACCCATTCACTAAAGGATTAAATCAAATTTTCAAAAAAGAGGCCAGACTTTTAAAAAAATACTTTAAGTTAAAAAAAAACAAAAGACAAGTTTTTGGCAAGCCTTTAATTAAATAAAAAAAACACAAAATGGATCCACCGATGTAATCCAGCATCAATCACAACGTCCAGAGGTGTACACGACAATGACGACTCAACAAAATATAAAATAAAACAAGAAAAAATAAATAGAAATAATAATTTTTTTAACATGACTCCCACCGACCCGTCCGCTCGCGATGAATTCCCGCCACAGAATGGCATTTTGACAGATGCCGGCAAAATATAAACAATTGGGCAAAGCTAGCGGTGACAGCCAGCTAACTCCGCCCAACTGTTCACAGTTGTACGGCATCTGACAGGTGAGCCATGATTGGGCAAAGTCATTGTGATTTTTCCCAATCATGGCTCTTACAGAGTACTGTGCCCTAATTGGGCAAAGTCTTGCACCTGACCTGTGCAAGGCTTAAGCCAGTAAGGGCTCACAAGGCACTGTGCAGAGCACAGTGCCTTGTGGGGAGCACGGCGGGGGCGAATAGCTCCGAACACATGAACTGCCGTTGTTCGAGTTGAACTCATGCTTGACTCAGACTCAAACATTGAGCCCATCCCTAGTCTGTAAGTGGTCTTGACCGGGTTTCATTCTGTTGCAGTGCTACTATTTTTTTGCAGCTGAGACAGAAATTTGTTATGGGGCTGTAATCTTGTAGTAAATCTGTCTCAACATCTTGCTAACCGAGCTTGACTCTTGTTAATCGTTGCCTTACTATGGGAAAGAATTGATAAATGTTCCCCACTGCATATTACATAAAGAGGGGCATTCATTGTCAAATTTCACAATGCAAAAATCAGAGCCACACTTGCAAAAATCAATGCAATGATACTAATCACATTCATTCATTAGAGGGAACGATTCCTCATCAGTTGCAGATCTGTATCTCTGTCACTAATGATCAGTTGTTATCTCCCTTCATAGAACATAGAATTAGCATTTCACTGTGCCTTGCTCTGCTTTCAAATGTTGCTCAAATCAGAGGGAAGCATCACAGCTGATTGGTGTGTAAGTGTTGGCTCAGGCAGGTGGTTCTCTTGTCTCCCATCATTACAAATGAGTGGTTTGCCTTTCTGAAGACAGCCAGAAGGTGGCCACAATTAGATAGATGGGCACACAGGGGTCTACTTATAAAACAATTCATAGCTATTCATCCAGACAAGCTGCATGTACATTTGCTCTGTGCAAGCTAACCAGCTGTTGTGAGTATGGGGCAAAATTTAATGTTCTTAGAGTATTTTCTCTTCTGGTCGAATGTTCTTAAGACTATAAATTACATAAATCGGCTTGTGCTTGCTTTCACTTGCAGATGAAAAGAGTGCTAGTATTTTATGAATCGTTCTGTGATTTCCAATAATACCAGTTAAACTGTTTTGCAAGTAGATACGTTAGTCACAGAAATGCTGTAAATAATAATCCCATACACTGGCACTGATGACTGTCTTTAGCAGATAGAAACATTGTTGCAAAGTAGAAATTATACTCACTGCCCTGACGAACCGTGCAGAGTCAGGTGACTGCACGGATCCTCAGAGCGGTGAGTATATTTACTTTTTGTGTTTTACCACATTGTTGCTATCTGCCAAAGGCAAAAAAAATTTAAATATCATGTGGTACCCCTTAAAATCTTATCCTAGGTAGGGGTCTGGTACAGATTTCAAGTGGGGCCCTTACGCAAAGAAAACAGAGAATTGTGTGGAGTCCTCCCCTTCATATCAAAGTCACCCCCTTTCACATCAGATGCTCCTCTTCCCATCAGGAGCCCCCATAATTATCACCAGGCTATGGCTGTAGCAGCATGGCAGAGGGTGGGAGATGGAGTAGGTCTGGACAGTGGCAGAATCCTGTCCTCTTCTGAATGCTGGAGTAGGTCCTCGATGCGGCCCACCCTGGATTATCATCTCATGTTTTCATGGTGCTGGGGGCCGCCTTGCTTACACCATGGAAATGCATGACATTGTGTGAAAATTTGAAGGCACTCCTGGCAAAGTCAGAAGAAAAACTGGTCTATGAAATTATAATTTACAGCACTTCTGTGGCTAATGTTTCTACTTGCAACAAAGTAATACCGGTATAAAAAAGATTGTGAAAAGGACACTGCATATATTCATATGCCCAAACTGCCGGGTGCCAGTCGACAGAGGCACGTTACCAGTAATCCAATGTATGTAAAGCCGCAGTCAACAGCCAGGGCCTCAATGTAAAAAGGTTTATTCTCAGGAATCTAAAACATTACACGCATAACAAGATCCACAGGATCTGTCAGATTTTACCAAAAAGGCTTAAAGCACACCTTACCCATATCTTTAAAATACCAACAAAGACACCTCTAGAAATATTTAGTAATGGTAAACTACAAATACATACTTCTAGATAATTGCCGGATTTGTATTCTTTGTATACCTTATTTCTCTTTTCTTCCCCAGTCTTCTGACAGTGACTATGTTTTTTTTTTTAAGCATGTCAAATTTTTATTATGCATAATTAAAATAAAATATTACAGTACAATCAAACATAGGTATGCCACAAAGACTATATATCAGTGCGCAGGCTGAAATCCAGACATGTCAAACAAATTACTACCATGAAGTGAAACTGAATAACTAAATCTATACCATTTGGCTACCTTCCGCCGGATTGTTTCGCCTCAAATATGTGCCATATAAACAACAATTAACAGACCCCATAACCATGTGGGTCAGAACTGTGGGTAGAAGACCACCGTGATCCATTAGTGGTAAACGTGGGTGCAACGGGAGTAGCCCTCGTGGGGGAGAGTGATGGTGGGAACCTCGATTGGGGGTAGCATGTCAGGGGTCAAAGGACATCCAGGGGGCCTAGGGAACCCGTTAGTTTGGCCTCGAGGTACCAGTTGGACAGCTTAAAAATGGACATCAGATCTTGCAGCTGTTGTAGCGAAAACTCCGCTGCAACATAGGATGTCCAAGTAGCAAAAAACGTTTTAGTACGAGCTTGATTAAACTTAGTGTCCAACTTGTCCAATAATAACAAGCGATTCAGCAGGGGGCGGAATGTGTCCACGGATGGGGGATCAGATAAAATCCAGTTACACAGAATTGCTTTTTTGGCCGTCAGAAGACAGAGATGTTCCCAACGGGTAGGACAGGAGGGGTTCCCGTTCGTGGGCAGGGGGAGGGCATGCAGTAAGCAGAAGGTCGGGGACAACGTCCTGTTCTTATGGGAATGCACATTCATGAAGGACACTATGGCATACCAACAACTTTGTATATGGGGGCAGGACCACAGTAGGTGATGGAGATCAGGTAGGGGGAGATGGCATTTCGGACAGTCCGTCAACCATAAGGACGAGACAGTGACTATGTTAACTAAGGGCAGGTTACTAGATCTCCTTTCACTTCCTGGATTACTGGCACGTGTGGTTAGGACATATGACTAGGACATGTGACCATGCACAGCATCTCGAGGAGGAAAATGCCTTTCCCTGAGATCTCGTGAGATTACAGATGAGATTTCCCAGCAATGCTCTGTGGACGACAAGGCAACCACAGTGTGCATTGCATTGGCAAGCTGAAGTAATTTGCACTTTCAAGGAAGTGAATGCTCTTCAAGTGTAAGTATTTCAGAATCCCAGCATTTTACACCTGACATGTCTATGTTATTATTAACCATCACACATAGAGGGATGCATTGGTAGAATTTGATTTTTGAGTGTAAAGGTGCGTTTTAATCATAGATTACCTCAATGTAAACTTTTTTACATCAAGGTCCTGGCTGTTGATGCAGCTTTACATACATTGGACAGTAATATAGTTGTTAATAGTCAATGCTAAGCCTGATGAAGGGACCCTGCGTGGCCCCGAAAGCCCTTGTTTATATGACAAGGAACTTCAGATAAATGAACAGTCTGCTATCCTAAAAGGATTTCGGTGTGCTGGTGACATTTCTACATTTTGCATATATTTACGGCGCCATCCACAGTCACTGCGAGCACCCACCCCATTATAAGGGACTTTCGGTAAGGGGTGCAGCAAGTCAAAGAAAAGTACTTATAATAATGAGTGACATCCCTCTCAGAATTCAACCCCTCTAGGAATAAATGTATCCAATTGGAAGATCCAGTACACCTCCCTTCTGCTGAGTTTTTAAAAGCCTAAACACAAAACTTTCATAACCCTAATCCTCTCATGTTGGCCCACCATCTAATACACATCCTATAATATAAATATAATCTCATGGTAATTTTTCTCAATTTTATTCACCTTTAATATGTATATGTGGGTCTCCGTTTCAAAGGACAGACTCTAAGGATTTTTTAAAAAGTTTTATGTGATCAGATTTCATGCCAAACATTGCATCCAAAACAATGCAGACACAAATAAGCATCTATTCATTATCACTGAGTTTTTTTAACTTTTTTTCTTTTTCTGTAGTTCTCCTTTAATGGTAAAATGACTTATTTATCCAATACATACTTTTCTTACTACAAAAAGTGTGTGATGGCAGCCTCTTGATATCCCTACCCTTTCTTCAAAGATGCAGTTATAAAATGTACTCAAATGCTTTTAGATCCACAAAATATCACTTTTCCCTGCCGTAATAATACATCTGTGTGATCATATATGGCCTCCTTTGTAAAAAGTGACAGCTGCTATTGTTCAGTAAACTTAATCGTTCAGTAGGAGAAAGCTCACCTACTGACATCTATATAGATACAATGAAATACATTTTTTTTTATTTCAGCAACAGCACCATCTGAAACACTCTTACTCGGCTCTGATCCAGCAGTGCCTGCTTTCCCATTCTTGGCATGGAACCACAAGCAAAGTAAAAATAATTTAGGCTATTAATGTTTATGCTGGTACTAATTACCATGTTGTTTTTCTACCTGAAAATCTGAAAGGCACAGTGCTGAGAGCAATCATAGAAGACTAGAGATGTGAAAAGTTACTTTACAGCAAAGACAGCTATACATGTGCCAACCTATTAGTAAAATCATAAGTATGCATGCATAAATTCCTATAGCTGTATATAACTTTAAAAAAAAGCATAATTACCCATAAAAAGCTGACTGTTTTTTGGCCTGAGAGGGGTGCCTTAGGATTGGAAAAACTATGGGGTCTATTCACAAAGCTGCCTAAGGATCCAGCGGTAGCTTCGGCTGATCCTTTGGCTAGCTTCGGCCCCAGGACCCCTTCGGTTCAGTAGCCTGTACAGCTCCGAAGTTGGCCGAGGGGCTCAGTCGAGCCGAAGGCATATGCTTCGGCTCGACTGAGCCGAGGTGAAAGCCGAAGTTGGCCGAAAGGCTGGCCACTGGCTGGCCGACAGCCTGCTACTGACAGCTGGGCGGAGCCAGCCGCAGAGTTCTCAGTGTGTAATGACAGTTCAGCATCCCCTGGTTACCTAGTGACCAGGGGACGCTGAACTGTCATGAGAGCTTGTCGGAGCTGGCGGTGATATCAAAGCCGGCTCTGCTAAGCTCTCATCATAATGACAGAACAGCATTCCCTGGTTACTAGGTAACCAGGGACGCGGATCTGTCATTACGTTTAGAGCTTAGCGGAGCCGGCTTTGATATCACCGCCGGCTCCGACAAGCTCTCATTGTAATGACAGCTGGTCCTGGCCAATAGAAAACAGTTGGGCGCAGCTAGCTGTCATTGCTTGCTTCGTCCAGCCGCTTTCTTTTTTTTTTCTCTACTTTTTTTTTTACAGTTTTTCTATTCTGCCCGGTACCACAGAGGTACCGAGCAGAGTGACCGAGCAGAGTGACCGAGCAGAATGCCGCTCTGCGGCATTCGACTGTTTACTCTGAGAATAGGCAGAACACCAGCCAGTAGCCTGCCGGAGCTTGGCTCAGCCGATCCAGATGTTGGATCAGCTGAGTCGAACTCCTTCTGCACTACGGGTCGGCCTGAACATGCTGAGCATGTTCGCCCGACCCGAACCCAGCCGCAGGAAGCCGATGTATGGCTGATTTCAGTCGGTATAAGGCTGAAATCAGTCGTACAAGCCTGAAGTGAATAGCCGAACACCGTTCGGCTTACTTCACTTCGGGTTGGTTATTCATACGGCTGCCTTTGGCAGCTTTGTGAATAACCCTCTATGTCATCTGAACCTGCTGTAGGCAGGAGAAAGCATTTCCGCAGTCTTTTCTCACCCACTGATCACACAATGAGGGTGAAAGGAAAATTTAATGTAGCTTAGTGAAGGTGGTGAAAATTCACTTTTCAAAGAATACCCTATCATGTGCAAGGAAAAAAAACCCAGTATATTTGCTTGCACATGATTGGGAGATGGAAGTCAGCAGAGCTTCACCTCATTCACTAAGCTAAGGGAAATTCCCCTACAAAGTGAACAGCTATGTGCCTTTAGTAAGCCAACCAATTAGTTATTAGTTAGTTATAGTTAATCTAGTCTATTGTAACTCTGACAAGTCATACGGTGAGTGGTGAGTGGTAAGTGGGTGTTGCAGATTGGGCAGATTTGTATATGGCCTCTTGCTGTCAGTTATAAGTTCTAATCATCTAATCAGCAGAGGATCCATGCATGGATTCCCTGATGATGGCAGCAGTATGGAATAGATGTAACCCTGGTGACATTCATGTCCATCCAGTTTTTTCCTTAATTTTACAACGGAGGAAAAAACTGAACTTACCAGACCAATGTTAGGTCTATGGGGAGTCGGATGTATGCGAACAAGTGTCCAATTACATCCAATTAACTCCAATTCATCATGATCAGGTCTGCCAAAATGGAACTCCATTCCATTTTTTTTTCTGAACCAGGACAGAGTCAGCGGTAATCGGATGTAAACAGAAGCACATCCACTTAGATCCGGCTGCCCACTGACTCACATTGGGCTTCCAATCAGGTCTGCTTAAAAAACTGACAAGCAAACCTGATCATGCTGCCCTACTGAAAGGGGCTAAGGAAAATTATATACAAACAGTCAAGAACATTAAAGATGTATTAATGATTACAGATCTGCATTAAATTATGTCTATTATATCTGCCTAAAGTTCAGGTTTAGCATATTTCCAGAAATACCCACTGTTGACTTCTTGCTGTCTCTCATATGAAGACCTTTAGATGCATCAATGTGTCAGAATACCGAATTTTAATGATTACTTTATTCCAGCCACCAATCAAATTTATACTTGCTTAGAAATGTTCTGATTTGTAATACACCAAGCAGAGAGTGCTATAGCTCAGCAGATCTTCCCTGTACCAACCCACCAGTGCTGAGCTCTCTGGAACTGGCTGCAATTGCTGATACTGACATACTGTAGCTATAGTGTCTGCTGGATACAATTGGCAGCTTACTTGTTTCTTTCTCTTGCTGTTTTGGTATTTTTCTGTAGTAATGATGATGCATTCCAATAATCAATAGGAAGTGGAATTTGTGAGTTTGCCTGACAAGCTTGTAGTAACAGCTAAAATAACTAAAGCAGTGTTAATTGGAGGTACATGTGGCACGATTTACAGTATACAAGGTACTCAGACACTGCAAAGGTAGTATAAATGACAAAAATTTTGGGAAATGCTGCTTCAGCTCTTTAACACCTTCTCTCACTTGTTTTTACTCATTTTATATACTGTGTAAGACAAAGGTTATCAATGTAAAATACAATAAAAATATGTAAAAGTATATGCCTAAAATGTATCTAAACCCAACCCAAAAAATGTAATATATTGCAGCGTACAGTTCCTAGATGTAATGGTTGAATTAATTTTCTATTTTTCAGACTTTCTTCCCTTTTAGTTTTACCTGGTAATCACATTGTCTGTCCTAGGGTGACAAAGCTCACGCACTGTTCTATATTTATAGAGGAGCAGCGTTGTCACTCTAGGACAGAAAGTGTTTTAGGACTAAAGAGCAACTCCCCATTTTCTAATTTCCATAACATAGGGAGGGGTCCTGTAATAGTTTGAAGTTTTGATTATAATCATGTTTTAGCACAGCTCAAAATAGCACAGCTAAAAATCGCTTTCAAATAAATTAATTTATTTGTACTGTATTTGGAAACACCTCACATGCCTAGGATTTCAGAAAATGTTCTGTACTTCTCTGGCTAAAAATGATTTTTTTTCTCTAAAAGCTAATAGTGATCACCAGGTTAGACAGGTGGCATACAATGTCACTGTCACTATGTGTCACACTTAGTGACAGCAACATACTTTGAACATTGCCGTCATGAGGGGGTTAAATAAAAAAATTAACCCCTTAGGATTAAAAACAAATCTGCAGCCCAGCTTCAGATTTTCATTGCAAGGGGTTAATTTTTATAATAATGATAGTAATATATATATCATTTATTTTTTCTTCTTTTATTTGTATTTTCTCACACATTTTAACTTATCTCGCTGTCTTTTATTGCTGACAGGGAGAGAAGGGGGGACATGACAAACCAGTGTTTATAAACACTGGCTTGTTAATCATATCAAGCAGCCATTGTGAGTGGATGTCACTATGACTGCTTGATAATTTAAATACATTTTTTGGTATTTGGCCCAAACTCAGGGATAGCCAGTAATAACCTTAGTAACACTGAGGCTGATGTGCATGTCAAGATCAGATGACACTAAAGACTTCTGATCATTGTGGCTGCTTGCCACAACGATCAGAAGCCTGAAACAGGCAGTTTTCAGCTTTTGCTGAATGCTTCTATGCTGAAGCATTCAGCAAAATGACCGGTACACATCAGGATTTACTAATCACAATGTGCACGGCTGCCTAACTGTGATAGGAAGTGCAGTTCACACCACACTCCTATTACTGTCAGCAATCGGGTGTCTGAAACTGCCTAAATCTTTTATTAATAAATGCCTCATTAGTGAGGCATCCATTAGTAACCATTGATGTTAGTGGTTACCAGTATTCTGGAGCCCTGAATAGCTGAGACCTACAGTGTACATCTCTCGTTGCTAAGAGGTTAAAGGAGTTTTTTATTTATATATTTATTTTTTAATAGTGGGTATTATGTAATCCTTGAAAACTTACAGATTTTTCTAGTTTGCACTATGTTGAACTTAAGGTCAGAAACTTATATCCCCATGCAAATTTGTGCAAGAGTGTGAATTTATCTCTTTACCTTTAGGTTATCATGAATGCAGCGGGATACAGAAGGAGAGGACGAGCACCATTAATGAAATAAAATGTTACAAACTGGTGGACATTAAATCCATTGTAGAGACACAAAAGGGAAAAGTGTACCTGCACCATTTACTTTAAGTTCACGCTTGGCGATAACAGTAATTTATGTCATTCAATGACATTTAGTATGACATTTAACAATGCACAAGATTTCATTAACAACAAAGCTAGCTTTTCAATATGTAAATTGAAGCAACACTTTTCCGTAATCCTCAACTAGTATGGAAAGTAAATGTCTATTACCTTATCCATCTGAACATTGATTGCATCTCTTTCCATCTAGCACTTTACTTTTGCCAGGCAAAATAATGAAAAAAACATTGAATGCTCATTTCTTGCTTGTTTATATCTACTAAATCTGCTATGACTATAAAAAAAATGATTACTCATTTATCACATTAAAAGAAAGGATCAATTCCTTAAAATGATAGTTATCGAAGTAATCGAGTCTAATTTAAAATCAATTAATTAATGTTTTTGAAATGAGGAGCTTAAATATAGCCAATGAAAGGTAAACTTCTGCTTTAAAAATGTATATATACTTACAGTGGTCCAGCTTGGCTCAATATAACGCACTCCTAAAACTCATTAATGACTTACCAACAGCTAAAAACAATGGCCACTACTCCTTACTCTTGCTATTAGACATTTCTGCTGCTTTTGACACTGTTGACCACGTGCTCCTCCTCTAAAAACTTCACTCGCTTGGGCTACAAGACTCTGTTCTCTCATGGTTTTCCTCCTAC
Organism: Nanorana parkeri; assembly: GCF_000935625.1. Taxonomy (NCBI): domain Eukaryota; kingdom Metazoa; phylum Chordata; class Amphibia; order Anura; family Dicroglossidae; genus Nanorana; species Nanorana parkeri. Next base: position 960,564 of record NW_017306832.1, read on the forward strand.
CTATCTAAGCACTCCTTTAGTGTCACCTACAAATCTAACTCCTCCCCTCCTCTTCCTCTTTCTCTAGGGGTACCCCAAGGCTCTGTCCTTGGCCCCTTTCTCTTCTCTATCTACACCTCCTCTCTTGGTCAGTTAATAACCTCACATGACTTCCAATACCATCTCTATGCCGATGACACTCAAATATATCTTTCTACTCCACAACTTACCCCCCCTGTGTCCTTGTGTGTCACTAATCTACTAACTGACATATCAGTCTGGATGTCACAAAACTTCTTAAAACTCAACTTTAAAAAAACTTGGCTCATGATATTTCCTCCAGCCCATGCACCTTCCACCCAACATTTCCCTTGATATTGATAACACAACTATCCATCCCTCCCCCCATGCCAAGGTGCAAGGTGTCATCCTTGACTCGGACCTCATCTTTCTTCCACACATCCAATTACTATCCATATCCTGCCACCTTTAGCTTTGTAACATCTCCAAAATACGCCCCTTCCTCGCCAATGAAACCTCAAAACTACTCATCCATTCCCTTGTTATATCTCGTCTTGACTATTGTAACTCCCTCCTCATTGGCCTACCTCTACACAGGTTATCCCCCTTTAATCTATCAGGAATGCTGCTGTTAGACTCATTCATCTAACCGCTCAGTGTCTGCAACCCCCCTTTGCCAATCCCTCCATGGGCTTCCAATATCCCAAAGGATAAAATAAAAAATATAAACAAAATATTAACAACGACTTACAAAGCCACCCACAACTCTTCCCCCTGCTATATCTCAAACCTTGTCTGAAAGTATCACCATAGCCGATCCCCTCCACTCTTCCAAAGACCTCCTGCTTTTCAGCTCCCTCATCAACTCCTCCCATGCTCCAGGACTTCTCTAGAGTCTCACCCATCCTCTGGAACTCTATACCCTAACCTGTCCGACTATCTCCCACTCTGACTGCCATTAGGCGATCCCTTAAGACTCATCTCTTCAAGGAAGCCTATCCCACCTCAAACTATCCACTCAACCATCACGTTCTCAAACAATTCATACCCACACAGCTACCTCCTCGTGTACCACTTGCCCCTCCCTTTAAGATTGTGAGCCCTCATGGGCAAGGCCCTCCTTACCATCTTGTCTTGAATTGTATTGTGATTGTAATGTCTTCCTTATATTGTTAAGCGCTGCGCAATCTGTTGGCACTATTTAAATCCTGTAAAATAATAATAATAATACCTGGCAAGGCCACAGGGATCACATAATACACAGCAGATATAGGAAAGGCCAATTGTGCTGAGTGACTTCCCCTGTGCTGTTAAAACACAGAAGGTTGCTCGCAAAGCACAGTGGGCATTCAGAGGACACTTAGAGGGTTATTCACAAAGCTAGCCGATGAATCAGCCATAGCTCTGGCTGATCCTTCGGCTAGCTTCGGCCGCCGGAGCCCTTCGGTTCAGTCGAACCGTATGGCTGCTGTACAGGCTATTCACTATAGTCCGTACAGCTCCCGAAGTTGGCCGAGCAGCTCAGTCGAGCCAAAGGCATATGCATATGCTGACAACTGGGCGGCGCAGCCGTGACATCACGGCCGGCTCCGCCCAATTGTTATTCATTGGACTGAACCTGCTAGAAGACTCTAGCAGGTCCCGGCCAATAGGAAACAGCTCCGCGCAATTGTTTTTCTTTTCTTTTTTTAAAGAAATCTTTATTTATTTTTTTACATTTATAATTTATTTACATTTTTAAACCTTTTTTCTAATTTTTTTTCTACTTTTTTCATTGATTTTCTATTCTGTTCGGTACCACAGAGGTACCAAGCAGAATAGCCAAGCCAAATGCTGCTTGGCGGCATTTGGCTATTCACTTACTGCCCGGTTGGCCCCTGTGAGAGTAGGCCAAACGGCAGCGAGTAGCCTGCCGGATCCAGAATCAAACATGTTCTTCACTTCTGAGCCTGTTCAGCTGAACCAAAGCCAGCCGAAGTCAGCAGATGTACTGCTGATTTCAGTCGGTGTATGGCTCAAATCAGCTGCAAGTGGTTAAAGAACCTTGTATTAGGGTTTATAGTAATTGTGTGCAAGAGCATTAATAATTGTGACATAATATACAAAATACTATTATTGGTATTACATTTTTTTAACTCTTTTCTAAAGCACTGTTCCCTGGTTGCCTGACTATACTCATATCTCTCCTGCTGCCTTGCCTTGATTTAGGAATATGTTTTGTTGTGATCCATGGCACATATTGTCACCATTGACACTGTCAGTTGCTACAGAAACCAGGAAGCCCTATCAACATTTTGCTATGGGGCCTCACGATTCTCAATTACCCCCTGCCAAGAATTTCTAAATTTCCTTTATTAAGGTAAAATAAAGACAATAAATGAACATATTTCCATATAAAAGCCTAAGTTAAGATTATACTAAGGTGACCCAACATGCCCCAATATTGTTGATGCAGGTAGTTAGTACGGGGGTCCTGGGTAACTTTCCCACCCAGGGTACAATCTGCACATATATTTTGTTTTTTTCCTCTGCCTCTTCCAGGTATTGTTTCCTCACACAGTCAATAAACACATTGTAGATGAACTGCCTTTACTGAACATTGGGCCCAGTATGTGTGTGTAAGCCTGGAGTTAGTTAGTCTGAGCAAGTGGTGACAATTAATCTTCTGGAAAGCTAAACGTTAACTGCCAAGTCTCAATACCTATCCTGCTGTATACCTTTAAAAAAAACTTTCAAAAAAATTATATCTACATACACTAGAAATAACCTCCCTAAATTGATATAATTAATGGAAATATTAAAAAAAGGAATTTTCCATATTACACTTTGACACCAGCCTTAGGGCTCATGTCAAAAGGTGTTGTTTTCCTGCATTTGATGCGCTTTTGGAATGCAAGTCAACAAAATGCCATTGATTATCATTGAGCAGTACACATGGCAGTTCAGAGGTTTGGCTTTCTGTTGTGCCACATTTTTTTTTACATAGCATGTCCTATTAAAGTGCATTTGTACTTCATGCAAAGCAAGTCAAACACAGCCTCAAACCCAAAAAGATGTGAATTCAAACTGAGTGGTATTTTGTTTCCTAAAGCACTGTGGATCATAAACAATTCCCCTTTTCTTCAAAATAAAATACTGTAATTGTTAAATCTTTGTTGCATCTCAGAGCTGCTGATCTCTTGCAACCTCTTTGAAGAAGTTGTTTCCTGTCTAAATGCACTTTAGCAATGGCTGCATAGACTTTCCCAGGATGGTTCTTTTATAGAGATGATGGACCTTGCCTGTATGATAGGCATTGTCACTCGTAGCAATCATGAGAAGTCTGTTTGGCAGGGTGACAATTTGGAGACAGGAAATGTCTAAACATGGTAAGATCACCAGGTATTATTTTAGTGAAAGCTGCACATTCAAAAGTATAGAAAATTACTATTGAAATGACATTAACATGTAACACTTACTGTGTATGAGAATTTACTTTAATAAAAAAAAAAAGTTGAAAATAATACACCCCACTGAGATAATAATAAATGTGAGTCCAAACTGTATAGTCTAAAAAATTACATAAGCGATTCAAGGTGAACAGTAACAATTGCTCCACTCACTGTATAATGTGCACATCAATTTCTGATATGCAACAAATACATCTTCTACATGGTATAGGGACATGTCGTATTATAACTATAATTTTTCTTTCAATAAATATACAAAACATCTAAAATATGACACTTGATGCAAATATAAAAATAGCTAAAGAAAGTGCTATTCGCCTGTTCTTTGGAAGGTGCATATGAGTTGAAAGACTTAGAGTTTGGCATTATGGTATCTTATATTTGTTGAGCTAGAAAAGTATGTCATTGTGAATTCCTTTAGTTGATGCATTGCTCTGTGGAGCCAGACCAGAGGGTATGAACATGATAAATGTGCAGCTGAATACTGTGCCATTCATTTGCTTGGCAGTCACTGTCAAGGAGGTGGATAGACTTTACTTATCAGTGTCAAATCCTAAATATCTAATGCCTTTTTGATGTGCATTGTGCGTCCCATTAGCTGGTGTGTGTAGCAGTGCGGAAGATGTTTATGTCTGAGTGACACTTTATGCCACAAGAGTAGAGACTAAAAAAATGAATTTAAAAACCGTTTGATCATTTAACGTCCGTAACTTCAGGCATCCAGAAATACATTACCTTCAGCAATCTCTACCCAAGTGTTAATTCTGAAGGGTATTAGGTATTGTGTAAAAGGGAAAGGATAAGAAATTAATGTCGCTACCAAAGCATCCTATACGGTTCTTGTTTCATGTTCAGAACATTTAACATATTTGTAAATGCAATCATTAAGATCTCATATGGGCTTTAACATGTTATTGTCCTGGCAGTTTTTTTTAATATCCCTTATTGTATGATTATGCCACATTTCTACTGTAATGTGTCCTCTGTCTGTAGACACTTTGCTTGCTATGCATTTAAAACAAAATATTTTGTAGTTCTTGCTCCTCAATAAAAATGTTTTTGGAAAAAAAAATACCTGGTGATCTTGTAGTAAAGGTAATTATGCTCCCTGTTGTTACCCTGTGACATGGGTCTACGATGGAGACTGGCGGGTTTAATGCCCAATATGCAGGCATGGTCCACTGTGTACCAGGAAGTCTGATATGAAAGAAGGGGCTTTGCGTTCCTGAAAATTTTACTTTGTTTAGCTGATGGTGAAATTGCTAGTTTTTTGGTTAAATCAATTTGCCAAAATTACTCATTCATTTAGGATATTACTGTATAAGCAGCCCTGGTAACAAACTAACAAAACTGCATATGTATTTTGTGACAGATCTACCAATACCATTCACAGCTATTTTGCTATTTTCATATCTGCCAGAACTTTGGGCAGATATAAAAAACTAAAATGAATGCAGGTCTATATATATATATTTCTCATTACATTTATTTTTTCTAAATGCAAACAGTGTACATTTTTTAATAGGACCTAGCATCTTCCTCTAGCAATTCACCATACAGCAGTACTTAGGCTAGAATAGGGAGAAGCAGCACAGGGAGCCAGTCATTGCAGGGGCTGACAAGGTGACTGGTGGTAGGAGGAGAAAGCAGTGTGACAGAGAGAGAATAATGGGCGTCTATGGTGTATAAAGCCAAGGTCTTTATCTTTTATGGCCAGGTTGCCATATGTGTAGTTTTACACAAAGCCACTGGAATATTGTGAAATATAAACTGTACCCCAGCCAGACTAAAGCAGTCAAAATAGCTCAACTACATCTGATGTCTGCGCTGATATTTTACAATGAGATGAGTAAAGTAAGGGGTGAGATAGGGGTCTTATCCCAGTATACATAAGATAGACAGCTGGTAACAGGAATCCAATAAATAAATAAAATTGTAATGTGGTGTGCATCACCTCTGGGAGGGGTTGAGGTGTCTGGAAGAGTCACTGAGAGAAACGAAGTCTAAACCATAGGCCTGGAGCCCATATTATGTGACAATGAAAAGCATTTTATATATTCTCCACCTCCTCTCGTCAGGCTACAGCAAATTTACCAAAGGGATCTACATCAAAAATGCTAGGAGTGGAAGAAGCAACACATGGAGCCAGTCAGTGCATGGGCTGAAGAGAAGCATGCTGATAGGAGATGAAAACAGTGTCACAGAGGGAGGGGCTCATTACTGTCCTGCTTCTTCTTTATTGTCCAGTCACAAGCTGAGGTTGGGTCCATGACAGCCTGGGCTCAGAGGAAGTGAAAGCAAGTACTGATGAAGACTGCTCCCGTAAAAGTAATTACTGCAGCAAAAGCTGGTTTTATATTTTAACTTCCAAATGTGCTATTTTGTTTTCTATTTTTGACTGGCATTCTGCTTCAAAGTACAGTCCAGCCTGCTTTCATTTTTGGTACAGTGTCTTTAGAAAGACTATAGCCACTTCTATACTTTCTGTACTTCTAGCTTTTTGGCACTATAAATTCCCAGGAGAAAATCAGCTCCATTCTCTGATCTCTTCTATTATTAATTCCTATTCTCTCATTACATTCCTCCTCTATTACAGATTAAAGAGCAGAAAATGACATAATGTCTAAATAAGATCATCTCTGTTATGTTTTCAAAACATAGCATTCAAACAATATTGAATGTTATTCATCATATTTATCACAGAAGTAGTTTTATGCTTGACTCTCTGTTAGATGATTTTAAATATAGAAAGTTACCTTTTATCTTTCAAGTCTATATACAGTATAATGACCATAGAATATTTATAATTCTAAGGGCGTAATTAGTAAAAGGAGAACTTTAATTTACAGCTTTATCGCTCACTTGAGTATGAAAGTGTAATACGGCAATAGATCAAGATATTTCTGGCTGCCTAGTCTTTGAGTCAAGAGCCTTTGAAACATATTAGACTGAGCAAAATTGCACACTGCCAAAATGGTACAGTTAATTAGTGTCTTTAATATATTAGGAGCTTAATTAAATGTGTAATCTGATTTCAATGAATCTCACTGTCATATATTATCAGGTTTGACTCACATGCAGCCATTTGTGGAATGTTTTATTGCTTCTTTGTAAAAGAGGTGAATACTGCGAACATCAAAGGCTTTTTATTTTAAAGGATAAATGCACTTTTAGACTGCAGCTCCTATCTGACCCCACTTCCTTGCCTTCATCAAATTTTGAAATGTCAATACAGAACCATGATGCAGACAAACTGTTCTTCTTACTGACGGGCAGTATTATAGCTTTTCTCCAAGTCACGTGCATTGGCCAGACATGGAGAATAATAGGCATCTATTGTGCATGATGCATTAGGCCATTATTTTTCATGGCCGATCATCACATGTGCTACTTGTTACAAAGCCATTGGAATACCGTGAAATATAGCTTTGCCTGCACCAGCCACGCCATAGCAGTCAAAATAGCTCAACTGGCTCTGAGGTCTGTACTGATATTTCACAATGAGATGAGTAAGGTAAGGGGGTGAGATAGAGGTCTCATTTAAACACTTTTATGTATACATACATGGGAGGCTCAGCTGGTAACAGGAACCTAGTAATAAATAAATACATTGAGGTGTTCATCACCATTGAGAAGGGTTCGGGTGTCTGGACGAGTCACTGAAAGGAGCTAAGGCTTAAAGGAGAACTATGGGGTTAAGTCTTTTCCCCATAGTTCTCCTTAGGGTAACGGGAGGACACAAACTAGCGTCCTCCCGTCACCCTAGGCCGCAGTATACCGCGAGCAGCTGCTTGCGGTATACTGAGACGCTGCAGCTGAAGCAGATCCCGACAATTGTGCCGGGATCCGCCCACCTGCGTGACTGACAGCTGGCTCTGCCTATCTAAAGGCAGAGCCAGCTGTACCCGCCCCCTCCCCTGTGCGTTCCGCCAGTCAGCGCTGGCAGATCGGAGCGGGGAGGGGGGAATCCAGCCCCTCCCCTGTCACGGCAGAGAGCCGTGACAGGATCGAGAGGTGAGCGAACGCCGGTATGTGTTCGCTCACCTCCCGATCTAATGACCCCACTTCCTTGCCTTCATCAAATTTTGAAATGTCAATACAGAACCATGATGCAGACAAACTGTTCTTCTTACTGACGGGCAGTATTATAGCTTTTCTCCAAGTCACGTGCATTGGCCAGACATGGAGAATAATAGGCATCTATTGTGCATGATGCATTAGGCCATTATTTTTCATGGCCGATCATCACATGTGCTACTTGTTACAAAGCCATTGGAATACCGTGAAATATAGCTTTGCCTGCACCAGCCACGCCATAGCAGTCAAAATAGCTCAACTGGCTCTGAGGTCTGTACTGATATTTCACAATGAGATGAGTAAGGTAAGGGGGTGAGATAGAGGTCTCATTTAAACACTTTTATGTATACATACATGGGAGGCTCAGCTGGTAACAGGAACCTAGTAATAAATAAATACATTGAGGTGTTCATCACCATTGAGAAGGGTTCGGGTGTCTGGACGAGTCACTGAAAGGAGCTAAGGCTTAAAGGAGAACTATGGGGTTAAGTCTTTTCCCCATAGTTCTCCTTAGGGTAACGGGAGGACACAAACTAGCGTCCTCCCGTCACCCTAGGCCGCAGTATACCGCGAGCAGCTGCTTGCGGTATACTGAGACGCTGCAGCTGAAGCAGATCCCGACAATTGTGCCGGGATCCGCCCACCTGCGTGACTGACAGCTGGCTCTGCCTATCTAAAGGCAGAGCCAGCTGTACCCGCCCCCTCCCCTGTGCGTTCCGCCAGTCAGCGCTGGCAGATCGGAGCGGGGAGGGGGGAATCCAGCCCCTCCCCTGTCACGGCAGAGAGCCGTGACAGGATCGAGAGGTGAGCGAACGCCGGTATGTGTTCGCTCACCTCCCGATCTATTGAGCCGACCTGTGACAGTCTCATTGTCACAGGTCGGCTAGAACTATGAGGTGAGTGCAAAGCACTCACCTCATATTTCTCCTTTAAGAATAAGCATGTTCTGAGCCTGGAGTCCATATTATGTGGCAGTGAGAAACATCTGAAATTCCCCACCTCCTCTTGTCAAGCTACAACAAATTCACCAAGGGGAAATGCATGTGCATCCACTGTGAGAGCACCCTCCCTTTTAAAAACAGGGGTTTGTTTAGGGTTGATTTACTAACGACAAATAGGTCATTCGCTTTGTAGGGGTAATTTAAACTTTGCAGGGGAATGTTCCCTTAGCTTAGGGAATGTGTTGAAAATTCACTTTGCGAAGAATACCCAGTCACACAAGGTAAATAAAAAGAATATTTTTTTACTTGCACATGATTGGATTGTGGAAGTCAGCAGAGCTTCACCTCATCCACTAAATTAAATGAAATTTACATTGCAAAGTAAAAATTTCCTTTCAAAGTGAGCAGCCTATTTGCCTATCGTAAATCAACCTTGTGGAGTAGTTACAGTAGTACAGCGCTATAGATTAGGAAGAGTTTTGAGAATGTTTACAGTTAGATGCTGTTGACCATTGCTGAAAATGTCCATATTTAGCTGGAGTCCCAAATTGTGCTTTGCACACCTCTATAGCCGATTGTGAATACATCACACAATGTTTGTACAGCAAGATATACCTTTTTGTGTGTCAAAATACATCAAGTAGAAAGTTAAAAATTAAGACTGATTGGTAAGCGCACTTTTAGGGGGGGGGGGGGGGGGGGGGACCACATACCAAAATGACAAATTTTGGTGTCACCCATCTGCACCCACCTTGCAACGCCACTGAGTATGGGGTAAAAAAAACCTAAACAAAACCAAAAGATTGTGGGTGGAATAAGGGCGTGTGGGGGGGGGGGGGGGGGGGGGGGTGTACACTATGTTGAGGCCGGTGTGTAGCTCCTTTTATTGTGAGACTGAGGTGTCTAACTGTATAGCAAGAACATGAAGAGGAAAGGAAGGAGCACAACTGACTGGCACATGTTATGTGGAAGGAAATTGATCCGGGATGTTTGGCACTCACGTGTGGCGGAATGGATGGGTGCAAAGGTGGAAACTCCTGGTGATGTTATCATGAGGTCTGGTCTAGGTGGCAGATGGGTGTTCGATGGTCAGATGTAGATTCCCGGGGGATGGGCTGGTTGGTGGTGCGTCAAATTCAGTGTGGATGAAGAGAAATAACACCAACAACACAACAAGTCTACATCTACAGCTTCCTCCTCTCCACCTGACATCATGCCAGGATCCAGGACTCTCCATCACCTCAGCACCCCAACAGCACCTGTCCTTAACCAACCAGGAACCAAAGACCGTCAACCACCGACAAGAGGAAAACAATCTGGACCAACACCTTCACTTTCACTACATGTTCTTCGTTGTTGAGATCGCCACACACCAAACCTAATGGTGAGTTAAGAATGCATTTCCTTGTCCTTCTATTGCCTAGATTCTGACCAGCTTTTATTTCTCTTCATCCACGCCGAATTCGATGCACCTCCAACCACCCCATCCCCCGAGGATCTACATCTGACCATCGAACACCCATCTGCCACCTAGACCAGACCTCACAATGACATCACCAGGATTTTCCACCTTCGCACCCATCCATTCCACCACACATAAGTGCCAAACATCCCGGATCAATTTCCTTACACATAACGTGCGCCAGTCAGTTGCACTCCTTCCTTTCCTTTTCAGAAAATACTTCAGTTGCTGTTTGGCTTCTGTAGCTCCCCCTCATTTTATTTTTGAGGGTGCTTTTTTAATTCAGGTTTTCACGTTTCAATTTGATTACAGAAAAAAGGGGGCTTGGGGGTTCATTGTTTAGTGAAAACATTTAAAGACTGTGCACATACTCATTCAAATATTTTGCAGGCTTTTTTCAGTACATTAAATACACTGTTAAGTAATTTTTTTAATTAAAAAGCTGGTTGGTGTGGATCTTGTTATTTTTACAGTGAAATAATTAAACAGTATTATGCTGTTTTTTATTAAAAGCTAAAGCTGATGTCTTGATGTTAAAATGGGGGCCCAGAGTCCTGTTCAAAATCGGGCCTAGAACAAATGAAGAAATACTGTGCACATATGCACTACAATATTTTGGGGGCCTTTTTTCGCCAAATAAATTATACTCTAATGTTCATTTCTAGATTTTAATAGGACGTTGTTTTTTAAAATGGGGCTTAGAAAAAATTAATAAATAATGTGCACATATGCACTACAATATTTTGGGGGCTTTCATCTGCAAATAAATGATAATTTAATAGCCATGTCTACATTTTTTTTATGACTGTTGGGGGTGTTGTTCAAAATGAGGCCTAGTACAAGTCCTTTAATATGGCACATGTGGGCACATCATTATTTTAGCTTTTTTTCTTTCTTCTTCGAATACATTGCACTCTAATTCCTATTTTTGTGATGTTAAAAAGGCTTGTTAGGGTCCTGTTCAAAATGGAGCCAAGTACAAATCATTAAATACAGTGCATGTAGGCACAACAATATTTTGGAAGCTTTATTAAGAAAATCATTTTTACACTACTTTATTTTATTTTTTTACTTTTGGCTAATATGGTACACTCTAATGTTAATTTCTAGTTTTAAAAATGACTGGTGAGGGTCCTGGTGAAAATGGGGCCTAGTACAAATGGTTAAATACGGCACACATAGACACTACAATATTTTAAGGGCTTTTTCTGTAAATAAATTACAGATTTAATACTGAGAATGTAGGCGCATCAATATTTTGGTGGATTTTCCCTGCAAATGACACACTAATATTGATTTGTAGATGTTAAAATGGCTGGTGGGTTCTGTTTAGGTACAAATTGTCACAGTTCAGCTGCAGACTTGCAGCTGAGCTGTTACTTGTAGTTCTTCAAGTATATACATATCTCTTACCCCTGGTTCTGCAGGCCTGTAGGGCTGTGCTGGTGTTTGTAGTCCTCCAGACATGTGCTCTGAACCTGACTCACTCTTGCACCTGTCTGCAAGCTTTAGGCATCGGCCGACCTCTCCTGCTGTTTCTAATGCAGCTTCTTGGCCAATCAGTGCAGTCTGCTTGTAGCCAATCCTGTGGATCCTCCCTCTTCCTGTCTCTATTTATACTCAGGGCAGCGAATGGCACGCTGCCCGAGTAACGCTTTCCCAAGCTAGTTGCCGAGTCCCCCATTTGTGATTTACCCTGAATTCCTGGAAGTTTTCCTGTGTACCGAACCTTTGGCTTGTCCTTGGAAATCCCTGTTTACAGGCTGCCCTGTGCTTTCCTTTTGTCCTTGGAAATCCCTGTCTATAGGCTGCCCTGTGCTTCCTTTTTGTCCTTGGAAATCCCTGTCTACTGGCTATGCTGTGTTTCACTTTTGTCCTTGGAAATCCCTGTATACTGGCTGCCCTGTGATTCACTTTTGTCCTTGGAAATCCCTGTCTACAGTCTATGCTGTGCTTCGCTTTGTCCCTGGAAGTCTTCAGCCTGTCCCTAACCTTTGATTTGTACCCTGTACCTGTTGGGTGGACCTAGGGATTGTGACCTGGGCTCAGCACGCAGCCAAGCCCATCTCCACCATCAGGAGCTCTGGCGAATACCGAATGGCTCTTAGATTCCACATCCTGGGGAACCCCATGCCACCTACTCAGCATCCCATGCCACCTACTCAGCATTGCAGCACCCTGCCTTGTATTTGAACTTCCAGCTTTAGCTGACTTCCACTACCTCATTCAGTTCCCCTGCTCTGTCCCCCTGCTTGTACTCCAGCTCTTGGGGTCGTCAGCCTACACTGCTTGGACCCTTTTCTCTGAGTGTCCCTGCCAGTGTAGTAGAAAGGGTCCACATGCCTGACTCCAGTTCATGCCTGTGAGTCCCAATCCATGACACAAATGGTTAAATACTGTAATAATCTCTACTTATTGATGTTCCCATGAAAGCATGGCTTATGAATGAGGACAGACCTATGTACAAGACACTATTTTTTAGTGCACTGGAACCCTATTATGAAACAATGAGAACTACATGGTCATTCAGATTTAAAGTGGTGGTCTAGCCAAAGTATTGCTCAACACTCACACATTTTTCCTGAATGGGACCTTCCTCTCTTTTGAGAAACTCAGAACTTCTTCTAATGTTACCCATAAACAATTATAAGGCTAGTTTACTTAAAGTAGTATTAAACTCTCAAATTTTTTTAAATAATGAATACTAGACATGTACATTCGGATTCGGACAAACCTGCAAATCAAGGAAAATCAGTTGATTGAGGTTCGTCCGAATTCAAAATAACGAATTTAATATATGCCCGAATATACTAAAACGATATTCGGGCATACATTAATTATTTTTCAGAACATGCCGGCAGCCATATTGGCCGCCAGTGTGTTCTGCACATGCCCACCGCCATCTCGGAGGTGGAGCATATGATGTCACATGACGGTGATGTTACATGCTGAATGAGCGGTGGCAATATACCCGGATCTACTCCAAAATGGCGGCGTGCATGCATTTTTCATTTTCATTTGTTTCGTCTTAAAAATGTTTGTTTTTGTTTTGCACATGTCTAATGAATACAGATCAATCAAATATACATTGTCCAGCAAAGCATTGCTTTACATTTTTGCCCAAACACTTACAGTCAATATGTTTCCAAACAGCTGGGCTTCAACTCTCTCAGCTCAGTTTCCCTGAACTTCCTCTCCAGTACAAGATCATAAGGGACAGCGCAGTCTCCAGCAGCTGCCCCTTCTACTAGCTTGGATAAGCGAGTGGTGGTGTGAGGAGCAGGGGGAGAGGAGTGACTTGCATAGGGATAGGCTCAATGTTTGAGTCAAGCATGAGTTCGACTCGAACATCGGCAGTTCATGTGTTCGGCAAACACACAAACTGTCAGGGCGTTTGGCTGGCTATTCACCTTGTGAGCCCTGATTGGCTAAAGACTTGCACCTGACCATAGGTCAGGTGCAAGACTTTGCCCAATCAGGGCCCAGTATTCTGTAAGAGACATGATTGGGCAAAGTCATGATGACTTTGCCTAAACATGGCTCACCTGTCAGATGCCGTACAACTGTAAACAGAATTATTAAAGGCCAGTCCCCAGAAAACTGTAATTTTGGCTTTGGATGTGATCAGGATCACTGCTAGAATTGTTAAAGACATGGAGTCTAGGGCACACTAAAGAGAGATAATCTATGGCACACAAACTGAGCAGTGGGCATGGCTTAAAGGGGTATGGTGTAATACAATCTGAACCTGCTACCTGTATACAGTGCAAACATGTCACAGTAACCACATAGTATGACTTAATTATTGCTCCACAAGTGGGTGCTTGTTTATATTGCAGGACATACGCTAAAATGGGGTCTGAGCCTACCTACCACAAAGAAGAACTTCAGTAACATTTTTGGGAACTACTTGGCAACCACCAACTGAAACAATGAACATTTGGTAGAGAGTATGTACAGTATAGTTCACAACGTGCAGTAGCTAGAAATATATATACTGTTCAGGATTATGCAATGTACAGCAGAATGCAACAGGCAGGAGTATGTAAAATACAGCATAGTGTGCAGTAGTCAGTGATATGTAATGTACGTCACATCTTTCAGGGTGAAGCAATCAGGAATATGTTATGTACAGCGCAGCTTACAGAGTGCAGTGGTCTATTAAAAAGTAAAATCCCTTATATTGGTAATCAGTGGAGAACTGCCACTTTATTTTGATTGTTAATGTAGTGCCTCCTACGTTGGTGGTCAGTGGTAAAGTACCCACTTATATTGTGGTTAATGGTGAAGTGTTCTCTTATTCTGTTGGTCAAGAGTATAGTGCCTCCTTACATTGGTGGCAAGTGCTGATGTTACCCTTTAGGTGAGAATTCAGCTAAACAGATTACTGGTGTAAATGGTTACTAACCTGAGTAACTAAAGGCAAGTAAAGATCATTCTACCCAGCCCTAACTGCAAGCAGGTTCCTTGTCCCTGGGCACTGAATAGAAGATACAGACAGAGGAGATGGTTCCTTTTCTTTTTTTTTTGGGGGGGGGGGGGGAAGGAAGATTTCTCTAATTGGAGATGATCTACTGAGCATCCACACAGCAAATTAATTTATTGCACATGCAAGTTTGCAGCTGTCCAGTCCAAGTTGGAGCAGACACATTTTGGCAGTCATCATACCGCAAAAGGCCAGACCTTCTTCCTAGAGTATTCTCCAGCATGGCTGTTGACAATTTGAGCTGTAAATTCAGTGTTATGGCACTGACAGAAATGTAAACTGCGGGGGGAGGTTGTAATTGTAAGGGTAGTAGGTGCGGAGACTCTGTGTTAGATGTGGGAAGGTTATGTAGGGATCGGGGATGGGGGAATTGGGTATTGAGGGTGTGGCTCTTGGTCCATAGGGGATGTGAGTATTAATTGTAAGGAATTAAGAAATCTTGAGTCTCTTAGCTAGGATTATGGGGGATCCCAAGAAGGGTCTGTTGAAGAGGGTAGGCTTCTGTCTCATTTCTTGTATTGGGGCCCTCTGATAATTAGGCCATAGGTCTAGCAATCCTTAATTACTTTAGTGTCGTTATATCCAGCACCTCACAAAAAATAATTTGCAGTAACAGCTGTGAAGGTTACTGCTTAAGCCATATTTTATTTCTGCAGCACACATCCGATGGCACAGTTCTACACAGTAATAACAAATTAACGTAAATCACATAATGGAAATATTATTGCAGTGAAAGCCTGATTAAAAGTCATGACCCAAATCTACTCAGACAATTATCCTTCTAAAACTGTAATTTTATGTGAGTCAAACTTACATCTGCTGATTTAGCTTTAAATAATGAAGCCTTTGCATACTGCCAGTCTTCACACACTGAACATTTCATATATAACTGACAACAGTGAAAATAAATTATTGGGAAGTAATAAAGCACATATAATGCGTCCTTAATGCGCTACAATTGGAAGCTAAATCTCACAATATATACATATACCGTGTTTCCCCGAAAGTAAGACCTACCCCGAAAATAAGACCAAGTGCTATCTTCGGGGATTTCTGTAATATAAGACCTACCCCGAAAATAAGACCTAGTGTCTTTTTTCATGAAAAAAATAAAATAAGACACTGTCTTATTTTCGGGGAAACACGGTAAATATATATACATACAATATATCCAAAGGGTTGAAGAAGACCCCTTTATTTTCTTTCAATGGATTTAAAGCACATTTGTGTGTGTTATGGTTTGGGAATGAGGTTTGAGCTGCCAGCACCATGGGTTCAGGTTGTATCCTGTGTGTTCTAGATTTGCGGTCCTAGCAAATTTATGTGCAGGTTTGCCTGGGAGAATTTTTGTAAACCATAATGCACTGCATGGACTTTCAACTATAGTCAACAGACACAAAGCAGCCATGGTGTCAGTGTACTGGAAGCTTCTGTAGGGAAAGCATAGGGAAAGCTGGCAAACAGCATAGGAAAAGATTATGGTCTGTTAGAAAACTGTACTTTAATTCTGATTGCTAACTCTTTGGACAATCATCCCTGTCATCCTTTTTTGTTATTATTGTGGGCTTTGTTGTCTTTCATTTTATTTGGTGGTTTGAGGTCAGTGGTCACTTTTAGCTGCTGTCCCAGCCATAGGCAACTTTCTTTTATTTGCTGCTTTCCTTTAAAAATATTGGCCTTTGTTTCTTGGGGCAGTAGTATGGTGTTTTCAGTTATGTAGCTGGTGTATACATTTTTATTTTATGCTGCTAGGGTCTTTATTTCAGGTTAAGCTTTTTTTTTGCAGAAAGTTTCCCCCCCTAAAATTCCTAACCAGACCCTTGTTCCGAGCACAGGCCTTGCAGGGCAGGAAAGGGGGGGACGAGCTCCCCCCCCCTGTCATACCAGGCCACATGCCCTCGGCACTATGAGGTTGCTTTTCCAGGGTTGCCCGTGCCGATGGGGACCAGGGCCTTTTCCCAACAAGCCCCGTGGCGTTTGTTGTGGGGGTGCGGGCAGGGGGACTTATTCACATTGGGGTACCCCTTTAACAAAGGGGCACCCAGATGCGGCCCCCCCTGTGAATAAGTAAGGGGTACTTATACCCATACCCATTCACTAAAGGGTTAAATTCAAATTGTAAGAAAGACGCCGCACTTTCGAAAAAATCCTTTAATTGAAAAATAAACAAATGACATGCTTTTGACGATTCTTTTATTTAACAAAAAAACAAAAATTGATCCACCAACGTAATCCTAAGGTCAATCACGCCATCCAGCATTGTCCGCGACGACAACAACTCGCCAAAATGAAAAAAAAAAGAAAGAATAAATAAATAGAGATAATAAAGGAAAAAAAAACGACACCCGCCGACCCGTCTGCTCGTGACGAACTCCCGCAGCAGAATGTCATTCTGACAGATGCTGGCACAATATAAATAATTGGGCGGAGCTAGAGGTGAGATCACCTCTAGCACCGCCCAACTGTTTACATTTGCCCGCCACCTGTATACCAAAGTAGAGTCTAGCTTAGCTGTGAGCCATTATTGGGCAAAGTAATCATTACTGATCACAATCACAGCTCTTCAAGCACACTGTGCTGTGATTGGGCAAAGCCTTGCACCTAACCTGCGGTCAGGTGCATTGCTTTACCCAATCAGGGCTTCACAAGGCACTGTGCGGTGCGCAGTGCCTTGTTGGGGCGCTCGGTAGGCGAATAGCCGAACACTACCGATGTTCGAGCTGAACTGTTGCTCGACTCGAACATCGAGACCATCCCTTGTTCTGGACCTGGCAAGCTATCAGAAATGATCTGTGTAGCTGCATATCACATGTAACAGTAATCAATTACTAGCTCCAATAAGCCAGCAATAGATCGCTATAGCAGTGATCTAATGTTCTAGCCTTAACCACAGCTGGCATTAGTAAGAGCTACTGATCCCAATGCTATTTTAAAATGGGATGAATTATATTTGATAGGTACAGTCCATTTAAGTAAATTGTATGCAGTTAATGCATGTTTTGCAATAGTTTTGTCCTTTTTTTACAGTTGACTTTCACTTAACACTTTTATAGGTTTTTTGGGCTGTTAGTTTTGCCACTGAGCATAGGATACCAGTAGCATAGGATACCAACACAAAATTCCAGCAGCAGGTGAGGAGCGAGGTGGGGGTTGGGAGGAGCTAGGGTCGCACTGCTTAGTGTTCAAGTGACTGGGAAGACATAAACATGTATGCCAGTTGTGAATCAATGTGTTTGGCATTGCATAACAACAAACACATTCAAAGAAGGCATAAAAACCTGTTAAAGGCCAAAAATGAACCCTTGGTTATTTAAGTAACAACTAGTCAGCACTCAAAAATTTGATGAAAACAAAACATATGACATTAGCATCCCACAATGCCTAACAAAGTCATAAAATCTAAACCCCCTCCATCAACCCGAAGCTAAATGAAACCAGAAAAGGGGTCATAAATGAACCCCTGGGCATCCTAGCTTATACACACACGTTCACAGGATTATTTAAATTAGGCTGGTATGCTATTAGATCTTTGCAGTTGTTGTACCATTGTGTACGTAGACAGCAGAGTAAACATCTGCTCACATTGGTTATTATTGTAGCAGTCATATAATACAGATTTTTTTTATATGTACAGGAGTACCAAAGGTTAGTACCAAGAATACTTAAGCACCTTCCTTTTGAACAGGCCAAGATAGGAATTGTATCGCCGCTTTTTTTCTTTGCCTGATTGCTCTATCAAGAGATACTATCATCCAAGGAAAGATACAAAATCAAGGAAGGTTGTAAAAGTTACAAAATTATGTGTTATATTCCTTGAACTACCTGTGCAGTATCTTATATATTTTAATACCATGCAAAGAATTAGAGACTGAATAAGTAAACATAAATGCCTAAACATTTTAAGGGGAAAGGAACTACTGTGAGTGAACCAAAAATATTTATTGCCCAAGAGGACTAAAAAAAGACAAAATACAACTGTTCAGAGATCAGTGTATTGCATAAATCATGTAACCATAATGACTGAGTAAGAAATTTAATTTTGCCTTGGATCCCAGGGGTATTATACCCTACTAGAGATATAAAACTGTAAGTATATTTGAAGAACAGCAAAGGAAACTCATGTCTCCTGCCCTGCCAGACAGGCTGTGCTGTGTAGTAAAGCTTTGAAAACCTTAATATGGTAATAAATACACATTCTCTAGCAGGTAAAATGGCCCTCATATATGAACAGTATTTAATTTCTTTATTTAGGTTTTCTTGCCTGTATTTCAACTTTAAAACAATTTCTTGGGCAGAACTACTATCATCAGCAGGAGAAAACTACTATCATATGCATTGAAAATGGAACCTATGTTCCCCTCCTGAAATCCTTTCTGCAGTGCGGCTATAAATTAGGCTCAGCACAGCATCCAGAAGAGAGAAGTAAACATTGCTATACCTAAAAGAAGAGTTTAAAACATATAACAACTATTATAAATTACTTCCAAACAATTGTGATTTATTGTAAGAGGGGGGGCAGGTAGGCTGTTGTTGAGATGGTACTGACCCCCTGTACTTTATGTAGGTAACAAGTGTGGCAAAAAGCACAGCGCCCATCGGCAGGTGTTTTTGGAGGAAGATGTCTTTGGGGAAAACACGATTATCAGTAGAAAAGTACAATTGCAAACTTTAGTTGTATGTACAAGAGAGATAGTGGATTATATCTAATTTTTTTTTTGAGTAAAGGAGATGCTTCAGTTTCCAACACCTCAGGTCACTTGAACATGATTTTGTAATGTTATCAACTGCTTTGGTATTAGATAATTACAGTATGAAATCAGCAAGTATCAATCTGCTTGATATCTATTTTAAAAGCCTGTTGCTTCAAGCTTTGCGTACTCTTGCTTTCCATTAAATAGAGCATAAAATTAGTATTTTTGATATTTTGGATGATATTATCATCTCCGCTGCTGGTCACCAAATGCTTGATGTGAAACATTAAGTTTACAACATGCTTATCATTGCCTGAGACTGAAAGTGATTTTTATTTTTAACTCTTAACTTTGATCACTGTGTTGTTGGTAATGCTTCTATTAAAGATACACTATGATGTATTTTAGTGAGTAAGCATTTTAGGCTGAGCCATTGCTAAGAACCTGTTTTCAAGGATTCACAATTAAATGTAAAGAAATTTAAAATGTAATCTCTCACGAGCAGGGCCCTCCCATTCCTCCTGTATTAAACTGTACTGTGATGGTACTGTCTCCTTTTATTTTGTAAAGTGCTGCTCACGCTGTTGGCACTAGGGGTCGATAGATTATCAGATTTACCGATAATTATGGGCGATATTTACAGGTTTTTGAATCAGTTTGGGTCTTAAATTTGCCGATATTACCATAAGTGCGCACAGTTAAGGTGAGCCTCTGCTGGCGGGCATCCTGCCCCTGCAGCAGCAACCAGTGCCTCCAGTGTGCTCCGCACAAACAGTACCTACAGTGTCACCCCGCAAATCCAGTGTTTCCAGTATTCCCCCCTCCCCACAAGCTTCCAGTTTGCTACCATGATAGAGGCTAGAGGATAGAGACTACCAGGCTAGATTCCGCATCTGACAGCTGAATGTAAACAGCAGGCAGTGGGAGGAAGCAAAAGCCAGCCTACTATTGGCTATTTCAAATTGGAGTAGCCAATAGCAGGCTGGCTATTGCACTTGTCTACTGTCAATCAGCAGAGGAGCAGACCTGAGAGAGAAAGTTCTCTCTGCCAGCCACAAGGCTATGTGTTCATCTGCTGGTGCAAGATTCCGCAGCCAGATGTAAACAGAATATTGGCACCTGATACCGGTTATCGGCCTGAAAGGTGGCCCATTATCGGTATCGATTCTGAAAAAATATCGCTTGACCCCTAGTTGGCATTATATAAATCCTGTATAACAATAATAATAATAATAATAATATACATGCTCTGTCCATTACTATGGGAACTTGTAAAGACAGGAAACCAGGCGCTGTCATTGCTGCTTTGATTCAGAAGGCTCCAGGGTCATCATCCTGATACTCCAGATCACTGCCTAGTAAGTGAATGCCCTTCAACAAGTATGCTGCATGAAAGTCCTGGGAGTTCATATTTTTCGCACATATCGGAATGCATTCTACTTCCCCATTAGTGACTCCCTAGGAAATGATGCCTGGAGTAAGATGACTGAGCTGGAGTAGTACAGCATCCCCAGAGCTGGAACCTTTAAGGTCATATCCCATATTTCTGTCCTTGCAGATTAACTTTAGGTGAGGAATAACCTGTTTATTATTCTTTCTTTGTGCTGAAAATGATGGCTGTAAAAACTTGATTTTTATTTTAGTGGAAACCTTTGGGTTCCTTTTATCAAACCTCAGCGTAACAGGTTATACAATTTTGACACATTTCTAAAAATAAAGATTTTAAAGCAGAATTCTAGGTAAACCTAAATAAATCACTTTTTTTTTTATACATGAAAAGTAATGTTTTATTTAAAACATACCTAAAATCAGTTGTTTTATTGTCTTTTCACAAATCTCTGGGCAGAAAAAGTAACACAAAAGTAACAAAATCTGCAAATCAGGAAAATTGTGTTTACCATATTATACAATATATGGTCCCTTCATGGGCACCATATTCTCTTTTAGATCAATGTCCAAGCCCACATATCATCACCGAAAGTTTGGCCACCAAAACATATTGGCTGAAAATGGCACTTTTAGCAAAATGGCGAAAGTGCAATTTTCTGGCTGAAATAGTGGTGCCTCCCTGCTTTCTCTCCTCCCTGCTGGGTGCTGCTCTGTGTCCCAGCGGGGAGGAGAGAAACTGTCACAGTAGGCCTAGCGCTGTGGGAGGAGAGCAATGTGAGCGTCTGGCGTCTCTCCTCCGCACCGCTCAGAATCCTTTGACAGATCAGGAGTGTGCCGGTGTGGGGGTGGAGACAGCTTGCAGTCCTGTCACAGGAGACTGAGCTCTCCTCCCGCACCACCCTGCCCAGCCTCCTGTGACAGCCAATCCAGGATGGAGAGCGGGTACAAACACTCAGCGATCAGTGATCACTGAGTGTTTGTAAATAATTGAGGACATAGTAGGTTTACTGTGCCCTCAATTATGAATGAATGGAAGTGCTCTACATCACTTTCTGTTGATTAATGATTGTGGGCGTGGTAAACATACTATCTCCACAAGTTAGGAATGAACAGGAACACTCAGCATAGAGGATTCCTGTTCATTTATAACAGCAGCTGCAAAATAAGAGATTGACGACTCTGTGTTCTCATTCTCTTTTTCTATTTTAAAAGGGAAATATCAGGGGTCTTTTTAGACCCCTAATAAGGTTAGGAAAAAAAACAGTTTCGGCCACAAATGTTATTAAATTTTGGTTTTGTTTCAGTTTTGAATTTTTCATTTCGGTGCACCTCTAAAAATTAGGGTAAGTGGTTTGAAGTTATAGAATGACATGAACTTGAGATAACTATTATAGGCCTAAACTGGCTTAACAAAGTTGTTTATAATATGCGTTGGTACAGGAGGACCCTTATTGTGATATACTGGTATATAAGGTTATAAGGAAATTCTTCTGTGATTTTATAGGAAGTCTTTAGTCTTCTTCTGGACATAGGTAGTGAATGAGTGGAATTTAGAACAATTGTATTAAATGTATCTATTTGGTAACGTTACTGTATTATCATGGCTTTTCGGATGGTTGGAAGATATTGTTATATCCTTACCCTCTCCTGTTTCTGGGTGAACAACCAGAATTAATTGAAATCTGTGTAAATATATCTTGTAAATTGATTAGGATGTTGGAGTGGAATACCTTTGATATCTATATGTGATCATTAATGATCTTCTTTTGCAATAGGTAGACAAACGTCCTCTTTTCTTGAGAATCTCCTGGGGTCCTCTGCGGTCAAAAAGAGGTTTGATGGCTGCACACATAGGCTTATTGGTTTTATTTTATTATGAATCGTGATGACTATATGCATTTACATCAAGGCATTTGATTGGTTTGCTCAGAGGTAGCTGAAAATAATGTAACTGATAAAAATGCAGATAGTTATCAGCTGATAAGATTCCTGGCAGGATCAATAGATCACTTTTTGCACTTATTGAACAGATATAACAAAATGCTTTTAATAGTTTATTTAACTGACTTAAGGGGCTAAGCAAAAAAGAGAAATTCACTGTTGGGGTTTACATGCCCTTTAGGGTTTATTTACATCTATGCGTTGTGACAACGTGCACACTACAGCAATGCATGTCAGCACATGTGTTGACACATAGTGGTGCCATTCATTTTGAATAGCACCCCAATAAACTAAGGCAACACTTTGTAATGCACTGCTTGCCAATGCAGCATAGTATGTTGCAGGAACAATATTGTCATATGTCTGGTTTTTGTGTCATTTTGGTGCATCTGAAGCCCATTGATTTCAAAGAGGTACCTTAATGCAATCCATGTTACCAGGTGACATGATGGGGTTGATTTACTAACCTTATAAACACACCACGAACGTGTATACACCTCTGCAGTGTGTTCCCTCCCAGCATGATCTATGGGTGGAATCTAAACACCTTTGTAATGTGTACACACCCAGCAGGTGTGTTGTGCAAAGCCCTGAAGGAATTCCAAGGTGATGTTGGGTAAATTAGCTCTATGTTGTGTTGCTTGCGTTGATGAATGCAAGGAATGTAAATGCATGAGCTAACCATTTTTGTCTAAACTGTGAAGCAGCATTATATATGCATCATGTGCATGATGTTTCCATATATGGCATTAGTGGAAATATGCTTTTAGAGACTTTTTGCTTGATAAATACGTTTTGCGGTGTGAAAATCACACACACCTGGTGTGTGTGTGTGTTTAGGTTAGTAAATCACCCCCGATGTGTTACCACAGGTGTATTAAAGCATGGTATAAATGTAATTGGGATTCTGACTTCCTCTGTAGAAATCTATAACTTCCCACCTCCTAATACTCCCTATTTTCCTATCAATGTGTTATGTAGCATTAATAACCAATAGTGAGGTACAGGAGGTGGGAGAGGATGAGCTAGATCTCAACCTCTACAAGTCGATATTTGCATATTAGAGCTTCCTGGGGCTTGTAATTAAACACATGTGTACAGCCCTAGATCAAAGCAGTTTATTAATATAAGTAGATTATATTTGTTCTACTTGGTGGTTCAATTATAAAATCTCCTAAATTTGGCAGCACCATCTAGAAACACTAGACGCTAGAATACTTTGGTATACCGAACAGTTCATGGTCAACTTAATGACTACAAGGTGCCCAGGTCCTGTGGCTGCAAAACAAGCCCAAAATGATCACCCCTTCACCACTGTGCTTGACAGTTGGTACGAGAAATTTAAGCTGATATGCTGTGTTTAGTTCTCACCAAAGGTGGCGCTGTGCATTATGGTTAAACATCTACACCTGGGTCTTGTCTGTCCAAAAGACAGTGTTCTAGATGTCCTGTTTGTTCAGATGCAACTTTGCAAACCTAAGCCATGTTGCCATATTCTTTTTAGAGAGAAGAGGCTTTCTCCTGGAAAACCTTCCAAACAAACCATACTTGTTTAGTCTTTTTCTAATTGTCAAGAACTTTAACATTTAATATGTTAACTGAGGCCTGTAGAGTCTGAGATCTAACTCTGTTTTTTTGCAATTTCTCTGATTATTGCACTGTTTGACCTTGGGGTGAATTTGTTGGAGCCCAGGTTGTAGAGAAGAACTTGTTGCACTCCTTACCGGAAATCCCAATGATAGGGATGGGTGCTGAAATGATTGCGGATGGCGCCGCCATCGCGTATGTTTGGTTGAGAAGAATGTCACCAGCACTCCCAAAATCCTTTTAGAATCACCACTTGTTCATTTTATTGAACAGTTTGTCAATAGAAAACCAAGCGCTTTCGGAACCTCGCGGGGTCCCTTCATGAGGCTCAACATCGACAACATGCAAACATAAAAGTGAGTTTAAATATACATACAGATGTGAGATCACCCATGACATGTGACAGGGGGTGGTCTCATGGGTAATAAAAATTAACAATTGGTGATCCTAAAAGGATTTTCGGTGTGCTGATGACATTCTTCTCCGCCGAATTTGTTGGAGCGTCCCCTCCTGAGAAGCTTGTCAATTGTCTTGAATGTTTTCCACTTGAGAATAATCTTCCTCACTGTAGAATGATGGACTGTAATGACCTGCCGTGATTAGCAGTACCTGGGCGCTACTTAGCCTCTTAATTCCTATGGAAGCAGTAAGGGTGCACTTAGATTTTCCCACATAACTTCTCCATTTTGGCTTTATGCTTGTAAAATAAATAATGACACAGTGTAATATATCATGTTTTGTTGTTTATCTGAGGTTGTATTTGCCTAATGTTAATACCTGCCAAAGGCCAGATGATTGTTATAATGTCCTGATACTTAAAAACATAGAGTTCAAAGAGTGTGTACTTTCTTCTTCAGACAACTGTAAATGTAATATGCTGAATACTAGGGATGCACCGATACCGGTATCAGAATCGGTGCCAATACCGAGTATTTGGGCGAGTACTTGTACTCGACCAAATGCTCTGAAACCTTTCCCAATACCGGAACTGTCAGAGGAAGTTTTCCAGTCAGAGGAAGTTTTCCTCTGACCGGCAGTGCCATAGGTGAACATGGAGCCGGCTTCAGCTTCCCAGCCAATCAGCATGGAGCCGGCTTCCCGGCCAATCAGGAAGCTGGGAGGCGTGTCATTACTTGCAACCCGGCTTCCTGATTGCCCGGGAAGCTGGCTCCATGTTCCCCATTTACAAACAAACTTTTTTTCATGCAATGGATCTTTCTTGAGTGCTATATTCAGTCCCGTGTTTCTTCTTGATAGTTACACTATTATTAGTCTTCATTTAATTGCAGTTTTGCAAATTGCAATTATTTTCAGCAATCTTGATTATTTTCCCTGGGAAACAGCAAAGGACAGATGTTTTCGCTTATTAAGTGTATAAAATAAGTTGGCAACTCCTCATCAGACCAAAAGTAAGTGACAAATCTGACAGGTACCTATTCGATGTTCACACACCAACGCACACACACATTCCTGTCATCTTCAGTCCTAATTAAATCCGATTATTCCTGCTCTTTCTCAGGCATACAGTGTATGCATTGTTATATGTCTTTGGTGGCATCAAACTGAAACGACAGAGATACAGAAGCTTCCATGGATGGATGAAAGTGTTGGTTGATGGACACTGAGGAAACTAAAAGGAAATATAGATCTGTACAAATTATATTTTTTTCAAACTTTTTGCCAATCAAGTGCAGATTACACTAACAAAATAGGCAGACATATAGTATAAATAGTTACATTTTCATCTATCTAATGCTGTTATTAATAATATAATACTATAAAATCTAAACGGCAATTTTTTGGTTTTGTATAGAGCAGGGGTGGGCAACTCCAGCCCTCCAGCTGTGCTTTATCTACAATCCACAACATGCCTCTGCCTCTGGGAGTCATGTCTGTAACTGTCAGTCTTGCAATGCCTCATGGGGTTTATAGTGCCACAACAGCTGGATGGCCAGAGTTGCATCCCCGGTATAGAGTAAGGGGAAGGCTTGAACCTGTTAGGCCTTTCTTTATTTTTTTTGCTGCATATGTAAATGTTTTGTTTGGGTTATTTTTTTATGGATGAGGGACATTGACACCATGATCCATCATTTCCAATCAGAGTACGCCTTGATTCATTCATTGATACAAATACTAGCTGTTCTCTAAATGGCCACTGTGCCAAATGACTGACCTCCTGTGTTTCAGAGCAGAGGGGAAGCCTCTCAGTGTAGTACCAGGGCCCAGAAGATCTCTGTCAATGCTGTAGTAGCTCTGGCTACCACAATGCTTTACAGGATTCTTGTGGGCCCATAAGGTATGGAGTATGTATACCTACTTTGAACATAGCTGGACCAAGCTTTATAAGTGGAGTTCAGTTTTAACAAAGTGATCAACAAAGATCACTGTGTTGAAATTTTGACGAGAAAAAAACAGTTTTCTAGTGTTACCGTGCACTAGGTGCGTTGCGTTGTCATTCATTTGAATGCACCTGCGAGCTGCCATGCACTACATGCACTACTTTTTTCCACCAGATCGCAATGCAACACATGGTATTGCGATACAGTGCATTTGCGCCGTGTTGCAGCGCATGGCATCTGAGAGGTGTATGGAGTGACATTAAAATGAATGGCACCTAGTGCATGGTAACCCATGCTAGGTGCATTGTGCAATAGTGTGCATAAACCACCAGGTGCAAAGACTCCTTCCTGCCCAGGCAATTTTTCTGTATTCAGCGCTGAGGTACTCTGACATTTATTCAGACATGCAATGCTGTACTGAAATTAATTTTATATAATAAAAAGATAGAGCTTTCTATTGGTGGTATTTAATCACCCCTGGTTTTTTTTTATTTTTTACTATATAAAGAAAAAAGAACCGAAAACGCTGAAAAAAACCTGTTTTCATTACATTATGAATCATTTATTATTACCCAATATTTTGGTAAAGTATAAAAGATGGGGTCATGTCGGGTATATAGATACCAAACATGTCAAGCTTTAAAATTGTGTACACCCTTGAAATCGCAAAACAAAACCCTATCATACCCAAAATTGCCCATAGGCGACACATTAAAAGCTTTAACCGCTCATCAATTTAGTGTTTTAAAGTGAACAATGGCCATAGAATTACTCCTCACACTCCGACATTCGTAGTGATATGTAACGTGTGGCACAATCATGGTTTGTTTGTTTTTTGTTTCTTTTTTTATATGTGACTTTAATTTTTAAACGTGCGTTTTTTTCACTTAACTTTGTTGCTATTACATAGGGGGCTAACAAGCCCCCATTGTGATAGCACAGACACAGTGATAGGTCCTCTTTATGGAGACAACGGGGGTATATTAAACCTCTAATGTCACCTAGGGATCCCAAAGAAGATGATGAAGATCTGCTTCGCCGGCTTCTTTTTCAGCCTGAAAGCGGAAGTGATATAATACACATCACTTCTGCATTCAGTGATCGGAGGAGAGATCAGCCGGTGGAATGTGCTGATCTCCCCTTCAATCCAGCCACAGAGACCAGCCTTGCCAGTCCCAGCCTTACACAGAGGACAGCAGAGCCTGGGACGGACAGCAGCAGCGGTGGAGGGAGTGGGCCCCACACTTCCTGCACCCTTCCCGCACCATGCAAGCGATCGGGCAGCTCTATAGTGTCCTGAATGCTTGTATGTGTCCAGGGCTTCATCTTATCAAACGTTCCCCTCCCAATCACACGCAGGCGTCATGCGACCGGGCAAGGATGTTATAAAAATGCCCACCAGCCACTCAGTGTCTACTGTCCGGCCGTTTATTTACAATCAGCTGGACGGCAAGTGGTTAATCACACGGTAATGTGCAATTAACACTAAGATTAGGTTTATGATAAAGATATCATAACATTGGGCATTAAGTTTACATTTGAGTACAGGGCAGCTTCAAAAACAGCTGTTTAATGAGTGTTAAAAAAGAAAAAAATAACTGTCAGAGTAAAAAATACTAAAGAGGATCCTTTCACCATGCGACTGCTCAGCTCCTTAACATTGTAATCAGCCATCTGTTAGGAGGAAGACAATGTTTCCTCATTATGAGAGCGGCAGTGACAGCTGTAGAATTTGAGAGATGGAATCCAAGGAACTAATGCACAATAATACTTTGGCCTCATCCCATCGAGAGTGTGTAAATTATACTTTACCAGTATCAAAGTAAGCCATTTAGCCTTTTAAATACTCTGCAATTTGCACTGAGTTCTATCGGATGCCAGTGCCGGCAATGTATTTTATTAGCGTTGATGGATGAAAACGAACAGATTACACAAACAGAATATGTTATAATTTTATTGTTCAGCAATAAATATCTGAGCTAAAAATACCATTTCAGGTGCTCTGGATGGCGCATTGAATGTCTGCTTTCACCAAGTTGCCTCTGAACTTTGCTCATATTTACTGGGTTTTAACTTAAAAAAGAGACACTGGGGATTTGAAGGCAACATGAAGCTTTCTTTTCCCCTCTGAGTGTTCTACAAAAGGAAAAGTACATAGTGAATATGATCAAGCATATGCCATAAACAGCATACATCTCAAAGAGGTGAACTGCACTACCTAGCACATCAGAATTAATATTTATTATCATAATGTTTGTCCTTGAAACATGACCTTCTTCCCAAGTATACGTAAGAACTTTCTGCATGAGTAAAGCTACAAATACAAAATTATACAGCGTGCAAGGAAGTTTAGCAGAGATTTTCACTCACAGACTGCTTGAAAAGTAAAGTCTGTGCCCACCTAAAACTAACATTTGAGTTTTGAGTAGTCGCTAATGGACTGAATTATCAACCTGCTTAAAGCTGAACTCTGTGCAAATGTATTTAACAAATGAATTTAAGTAGAACTGACGCTAAACTTTTTATTTTAGTTGTGGATAGAGTAACAGAGAGTTATAACCCTTGTGAGCTTCTTGTGTGCCATGTGTCCTAATGGGGAGATTTCCCTTTCGGTCCTGTCCAATAGTCACAAAAAGAAGTGGGAGAAAATCCTTTGCAGAGATGGAAATACCTGGTGGTCAGTAGGGTCACCACAACTACTGAAAACCCAAAATTTTGGATTTTCTGCTCACAGTCATCATGACAAATTA